>NC_140374.1:2477500-2480000 GCF_054491055.1 Hypomesus nipponensis
GTGTGATAGTTCTGTTGGGTTGAGCTCCTGTGTTGCTGCGTGTGGGGGTTGAATTGTAAAGTAACTGTTTGTGGTCGTGTTGGGAAGGTGTGTGTGTTTGTGGGGTCAGAAAAGGGTGAAAATCGAATGTCAACTTTGAGGGGGGTGCCAGAGATGCAAAAAAAAAGGTTCTCAAGAGCAGTTGCCGGGGGACAGACAGACACCAAAGGGGTCCGAGGACACATGGGTGTGGTGTCCCACTGCGTGTAGCACAGTTCATCATGAGGCACCCTCTGATGTCATCATGTGATCATCAGCTTTTTCACTGTCATTCCTCTCTCAGGGTGCTCGACTTTAAAGAATCTACCGATGACAAGGTCTGGCTCTGTCCTTGGACACACCACTTCCAGTTCAAATGGTTTTTTCGGCGCCGTCAAAAAATATTTTCTTCCTTTCTTTACACTCTCATTGTGGAAATAGCATTCTCTATTATCACAGTAGAGGCACAGATCACATTTCTTAAAAACCAATACCAAATGTTTTACTTTTTACAAGCACTGCCACAAAGGGCTTAATATCATGGCCGTAACTGCACCTAAACCAACCTAAACCCTCAAAAAAGACAAGGAAGGAAAACAGAAAACTCGAGAGAAAAGCATGGCGGAAACCAGAGGCTGAACACACTCACGCAGTAAGAATAGAGTTAAAGAGTAAAGTCGAGTAGAACACAGTAGAGCCATTATCAGCCAAATACCACAACTTGGTAAACAACACACATTTGTGTACTTGTGTTGAAAATGCAACACTGGATATGTGCTGCTGGCATTGCAGTTTGCGGTGTTTCGATGTGATATGATCACCTCGTGATGCTCATTTGTCTCCTGATGATGTGATGCTCTAGCCCGCTGTGTGAGGTATAACATGAGGAGGAGAATGTAATGTTGCAGGTGCTTCTGGTCAGGTGATTAGACTACTGTTGATGTTGATTCTGAGAAGAGCTGGCGTTGCCTGCTAGCTCATGTTGACGTGTTGACACGCTTGCTGTGTAAGCACCCTGCGCTCCTGTGCCATAAAGAGACACGACAGTGGTGTGTGTGTGGTGTGTGTTTGTGTGTGTATGTGTGTGTGTGTGTTTGTGTGTGTGTTGTCGTTTTCTGCAGAGGTATGAGGCAAGGTTAAGGCACCGTGCAACAATAGACACATGCACGTCTCCTCTCCTGTCAGCTCCCGGTAACCTTCACAGACAATAGAAGACGAAAAGCCAGTGACGGACTGAGAGAGAAAGAGAGAGAGATAGACGGAGAGAGATGGAGAAGGGGGTGGGGGGGGGGGGGGGTAGTTGGGGGTACCGGTGCACAAAACAAAATGACTGTCACACAGAACGGTGTAGACAGACAGAGTGATAGAGGGGATGGATGAAGAGAGAGAGGGAGGGATAGAAGGGGGAGAGAGAGAAAGAGAAAGAGAGAGAGGGAGATGCGTTACCTTTCGGGGGACGAGGATTTCTCAGAGTTCACGGACATGAGCAGTGCCTGTTAGCCGCTCGCTCGCCCAGGAGACGGAGAGACGGCAAGGAACGAAGAAACAGCCTCTCTCTCTCTCTCTCTCTCTCTCGCTTCTCCCTCGCTCTCTCCCTTCCTTCTGTGCCGGGTGTCTGTGGTTGTGCGCGAGAGGGGGAGGGCAGCCTCTCCTCCACCTCCTCTTCCTCTCTCTCTCCCCCTCCTCTTGCTCAGAGATAAAGAAAGGATGGAGGGAGCTCCGAGAAAGAGGTGGAGAGGGGAAAAAAAAGGCCAGCTGTACAGGCTGTGGCTGCGTGTCAGGGGACCCAGCGCTGCTCCTGTCTCCCAGACGCCCTTCCTCGAGCCCCTGCCTTCCTTCCTCCCTCCCTCCCTTCACCTCCTTGACCCCTTTCTCTTTCACTTTCCCTTTTTTCTCTCAAGGGTTTGCTGCTATTTTCTCCTGTCCGTCTGCCTCCCTGCTTCCTCTTGAACGGCTTGATGAAATAAACATGCGATCCGGCGAGTCCGTCTTTTTCCTCCTCCTCCTCCTCTCTCTCTCTCTCTCTCTCTCTCTCTGTTTGTCTCTCTCTCTGTCTGTCTCTCTGCCCGTGTCTCTCTCTCTCTCTTCCAGCAGTGCAGTAGCTGGCTCTTTCAGGCCCTCTGCAGCTCTGCACAACAACAGAGCCCAGAGCGAGCCGGAGCATACCAAGTCCGCCCAGAGAGAGGGGGGTGGGAGGGCCGAGACCAACAGAGGGTAAATGAAACCCTTTCTCCTTGAGGCACCCTCTCCTCCCCCGCTCTCTCTCCCTGCGTAGTCCCTCCCTCTCTTCCTCCCCCTTGCCATATTACGACATGCTGTATCTCAGGGCAACGCAGCACAGACCCCCCCCCCCCCAGATCTGCCATCCTTCTCCCTGTCCTCCTCCTCTCCCCAGCTCTCCTCTTCTCCCTCTACCCTTTCCACCAGCGTCTCCTCTGATTCGGTGAGATCTTCCTCCTTGCTCTCTGTCAGCAGATGGGTT
>NC_140374.1:2485000-2535000 GCF_054491055.1 Hypomesus nipponensis
TTGGACAGAGATTATGGTGTGTTTACAATAGCAACCCCTTTGAGGGGGTAGAGCAGTGTTTCTGTATACTGCAACTATACAAACAAGCACACACACATGCAGGCACGTGCACACAGACACATGCACACACACAAACGCACACACACACACACACACACAGATCTGGATTAGTCTGTCTGCTGCTGCTGATAGATAATGAGACATATACATCCCCTGCCAATGGATTGGCTTTCCTGCCAGCCTAAGGGTTAGGCCTGCAGCTGTCGCTCATGGTGGAGTTAGGCGTGAAAACCTCCCTCCAGCTGGTAGAGCCAAACCACCTCTCTCTGGTCTGACAACAGGATGATCTGAGATGGCATGTGGAATCCTCCCATGTCTGCAGATAGAATGAAAACCAGGTGGATTCCATGGTTGTATCAGAATGCATTGGTGGCTCTAGACTGTCAGACTGTCTAGCATTTGGCAGTCTGTAAGACAGACATTGTCCTAACAGTGGAGTAAATCTTTCCAATATGATGCAACTAAGAGATGTGTTTTTTGGTCTAAAACTTCTGTATGGTCTCTAAGCCGTCAGCACAGTCATAACATGTTAAGATTATAGACTGGTCTTCAGGTTACGGACCGTGGTTTGCCGAGCAGGAACTCTGCTCTCTGCCATCCTGAACAGGAGAGTGAGTCTGAGCAAACACTGAAGGCTCCCATGTCCTCTACCTCTGACTGCTAGGCTTGGAGACCTGCTGCTTAATCTTTAAATGCAATAAGAGAAAGACGCTCAGATGGAGAGAGTTTACACACGCAACCTGACAAGCTACGCACACACACCCACCCACATGTGTGTGAGAGAGAGCGTGCTGACCCCAGGGGAGAGAGAGCGTGCTGACCCCAGGGGAGAGAGAGCGTGCTGACCCCAGGGGAGAGAGAGCGTGCTGACCCCAGGGGAGAGAGAGCGTGCTGACCCCAGGGGAGAGAGAGCCTACTGACCCCAGGGGAGAGAGAGCGTGCTGACCCAGGGGAGTGAGAGCGTGCTGACCCAGGGGAGTGAGAGCGTGCTGACCCCAGGGGAGAGAGAGCCTACTGACCCCAGGGGAGAGAGAGCGTGCTGACCCCAGGGGAGAGAAAGTATACTGACCCAGGGGAGAGAGAGCATGCTGACCCAGGGGAGAGAGAGCGTGCTGACCCCAGGGGAGAGAGAGCATGCTGACCCCAGGGGAGAGAGAGCCTACTGACCCCAGGGGAGAGAGAGCCTACTGACCCCAGGGGAGAGAGAGCCTACTGACCCCAGGGGAGAGAGAGCCTACTGACCCCAGGGGAGAGAGCGTGCTGACCCAGGGGAGAGAGCGTGCTGACCCCAGGGGGGAGAGAGCGTGCTGACCCAGGGGAGAGAGCGTGCTGACCCCAGGGGGGAGAGAGCGTGCTGACCCAGGGGAGAGAGAGCGTGCTGACCCAGGGGAGAGAGCGTGCTGACCCAGGGGAGAGAGTGCCTGCTGACCCCAGGGGAGAGAGCATGCTGACCCAGGGGACAGAGAGCGTGCTGACCCCAGGGGGGAGAGAGCGTGCTGACCCCAGGGGACAGAGAGCATGCTGACCCCAGGGGAGAGAGCGCCTGCTGACCCCAGGACTGGAGCTTTAGCATTGGTCACACATGAGGATCAATAGAGCCGCTTACATGACCTTTTAGGATCCGACTACTTCAATGTGCTGACACACATGCTACAGCCCCTTGTATTTGACAGTGAGAGATAGAAAGAGTGGCAGAAAGAGAGAGAGAGACAAGAGGGGGATAACAAGGAAGAAACAGTGATATTATGATGTACCATGTATGCCATGATATTATGTATGTCAAGTGTCCCTTTGTCTACGGTGCCGCCCAGCAGGGGGCAACACTGAGCTGTAAGCCTCCACCCTGACATGCTGTCACAGGCTCATGGGGCTCCAGCAGGATTACATGCCCTAATAATGCCCTCCTTCGCTTCCTCTGGGGCCTGGACATGGAGATGGGACTGAGATATAAGCCATATGTGGCATGATAATGGACACATTCAGCCATACTGCCAATATGGAATCAACAACCAAATAATGCCAGTTAGGAGTCCTGTCCTGGCATTATTTGGTTGTTGATTCCATATTGAAGCCATGCCAGCAGTGGGAGCAGTGATCACATGCAGTCAGTTACAATGCTGTGACTAATTGTGACTCAGTTGACTGTCTTGGTCTTTGTCATGTCAGGCCCCAAGCATGTATCTCTTCATTATTTATTAATAAAAAATAAATCATACATAGATACAATTATTCACATGATAAATGATGTTATATTAATACAACTGTTTTGATAAAGTGGACCTCTAACTTGCAGTCCCGCATGTTAAACTTGTAATGACCCACCAGTGGAAACACAACACAACAGTCATAACCACATCCAGCGGGACTTGCAGGAGTGAGCTGAATACTGACTCACCAGGCACAACCACGGCAGCACACAGAGAGAGAGAGAGAGAGAGAGAGAGAGAGAGAGAGAGAGAGACACAGAGAGAGACACAGAGAGAGAGAGACAGAGAGAGAGAGACAGAGACAGAGAGAGACACAGAGAGAGACACAGAGAGAGAGAGAGAGAGAGAGAGAGAGAGAGAGAGAGAGAGAGAGAGAGAGAGAGAGAGAGCTGTATGTCAGCCAGCGTCTGACGAGGCACCACACAGAGCTGACACTCGCTTCTTCTGCCTCCCCTCCCCCCTCTCTACCCTACCCCCTCTCTCTCCTCTCTATACCCTCCCCCTCTCTCTCCTCTCTATACCTTCCAACATTCTCTCTCTCTCTCTCTCTCTCTCTCTCTCTCTCTCTCTCTCTCTCTCTCTCTCTCTCTCTCTCTCTCTCTCTCTCTCTCTCTCTCTCTCTCTCTCTCTCTCTCTCTCTCTCTCTCTCTCTCTCTCTCTCTCTCTCTCTCTCTCTCTCTCTCTCTCTCTCTCTCTCTCACCTCCCCCCTCTTTCGCTCTCTCGTCCTCCCTCTCTTTCTCCCCGACCCTGATCCTATCCCCATCACTCTCTTCCCCGCAGCTGCGTAAGTGCTCCCTCACATCCACCCAGGCAGCAGTATTGATGAAGCCGTATTGGCTGAGAACACAAATCTTCCAGGCAGAGGGCGATGCCCAGCCACTCACTGGCTCCCACACACATCCTCGCTCTGCATCCCACCTCGCATGTGGAGCACGACTTGAGGTTTGCCCCTCCTCTCTCCCTCGGGAGGGTATACAGGGCAGTAACTACCCGCATGCTACTGGACTGCCATTCTGTGTCGGGGCTCTTAAATAGTCTACTCTGGTAATCAATTCAGTTCATTAGCAGAGGTGATTAAGGCCGTTTAAGACCTTCTTGACCTTGTCTGCATAAATCATTCAGCATTTAAACATCAACGCTTTTCCCTTTAGGAGAAGAGGAAAACATGGTATGGAAAGTTTATGTGCCAGGACTTTCTGAAACACTAGTTTCCCACTGACAGCATGATTGGACTTTCTGAAACACTAGTTTCCCACTGACAGCATGATTGGACTTTCTGAAACACTAGTTTCCCACTGACAGCATGATTGGACTTTCTGAAACACTAGTTTCCCACTGACAGCATGATTGGACTTTCTGAAACACTAGTTTCCCACTGACAGCATGATTGGACTTTCTGAAACACTAGTTTCCCACTGACAGCATGATTGGACTTTCTGAAACACTAGTTTCCCACTGACAGCATGATTGGACTTTCTGAAACACTAGTTTCCCACTGACAGCATGATTGGACTTTCTGAAACACTAGTTTCCCACTGACAGCATGATTGGACTTTGTGAAACACTAGTTTCCCACTGACAGCATGATTGGACTTTCTGAAACACTAGTTTCCCACTGACAGCATGATTGGACTTTCTGAAACACTAGTTTCCCACTGACAGCATGATTGGACTTTCTGAAACACTAGTTTCCCACTGACAGCATGATTGGACTTTCTGAAGCACTAGTTTCCCACTGACAGCATGATTGGACTTTCTGAAACACTAGTTTCCCACTGACAGCATGATTGGACTTTCTGAAACACTAGTTTCCCACTGACAGCATGATTGGACTTTCTGAAACACTAGTTTCCCACTGACAGCATGATTGGACTTTCTGAAACACTAGTTTCCCACTGACAGCATGATTGGACTTTCTGAAGCACTAGTTTCCCACTGACAGCATGATTGGACTTTCTGAAACACTAGTTTCCCACTGACAGCATGATTGGACTTTCTGAAACACTAGTTTCCCACTGACAGCATGATTGGACTTTCTGAAACACTAGTTTCCCACTGACAGCATGATTGGACTTTCTGAAACACTAGTTTTCCACATACAGTGTGGTTTACAACATGCAGGTCTCCAGGCTTCCATCAGAGACTATGGGCTGTGAAACCCAAGATCAAAATCAATGGCCTTTACTGAGCAGTGTGTTTTGACATCAATCAGTCTGAATGAGGCAAAACTTGAATGTAAAAGGGTTTTCCATGGCATGCCTTCACAGTGCTAACAGACAGATAACACAGAGCATGTTGCTGTATGGCACACAAAGACATTCAAAAAGGACTTCTTTTAAATATATGTATCTATCTATCACTACAGCTGAAGCGACGACAGCAGTTTTCAGTTGACACCATACATCTGGGGTGTTCCATTGAGTTATAACACTTTTTATTGAAGCTGTAATACTTTAGTAATAAGTGATACAACAGACCTCTGAATAAAGACTTCAAAATGTGATATTTGGCAATGCTACATCAAGTTAATGTAAAGGCTTTTTATTTTACAGAACTCTTTCGCCTTGTTTTTTCTAAAATGACAATTCCTTCTTTAAGCTTCCCTTCACACTGTCTGTAAATTATGAATTCCCCCTGCGTTGAATAACGAAGGCTCCATGTTGAACAGTAGCATTAGCCAGAGGGAGCGCAGGACTACCGTATGCACAACCTTGATCCAGCAACTCTGGAACACCAAGCAAGATCCAGATGAGGTGTCATGCGTGATTCTCCACTATGAAAACACCTTGGTTGTGTCCTTCCACTGCTGCAGGGACACTGCCCCCTGCAGGTGAACACAGGCTGTGTGTGCTTCGTGTTCACATCTGAACCTTTTAAATCGAGGGATGCTTGGATAGGAAAAGTGAACTGGATGGGAATTCTGTCTTGTTTCTACAGTGGTGTGTTCTCTGCTACTGAAGGTCCACACCTCCACTCTCCAAAACACACACACACACTCTCTGCTCGGCACTCCAATCAAACACAATAAAACTGCTGTATCTAAGATGCTATCAAGTCACAAGTTACACCGAGCAGAGAACACAGAGTGCCAAGGCTTCCGAACGCCTCACATCTGTTTAAAGGGCCAGGCGAAGCGACCTCCAGAGATGTTGTAGATGGAAATCCAGTGTACAGCATCCGACTGGACGGTGGAGCTGCATTTCTCATCACCTGGCCGTGCACACACGCCCCTCACCCAACACGCCTCTCACCCAACACGCCCCTCACCCAACACGCCCCTCACCCAACACGCCTCTCACCCAACACGCCTCTCACCCAACACGCCTCTCACCCAACACGCTCCTCACCCAACACGCCTCTCACCCAACACGCCCCTCACCCAACACGCCCCTCACCCAACACGCCCCTCACCCAACACACCCCTCACCCAACACGCCTCTCACCCAACACGCCCCTAACCCAACCCACCTCTCACCCAACACGCCCCTCACCCAACACGCCCCTCACCCAACACGCCCCTCACCCAACACGCCTCTCACCCAACACGCCCCTCACCCAACACGCCTCTCACCCAACACGCCCCTCACCTAACGCGCCTCTCACCCAACACGCCTCTTACCCAACGCACAGGCCCTCCGCCACGCCTATCACAGGCTCCACAGAAAACACCACCGTTCAATTATCAATGAAAGGAGTTTCTATCTTTCCCAGCTGGTGTGGAGGCTCTGCCCTCGGCTGTGGGGAGCAGAGGGCCCAGGGGGGTGTGGAGGGTCATGGGGGGTGTGGAGGGTCATGGGGGGTGTGGAGGGTCATGGGGGGTGTGGAGGGTCATGGGGGGTGTGGAGGGTCATGGGGGGTGTGGAGGGTCATGGGGGGTGTGGAGGGATCAGTCGCTAGGCCAAGAGGAGGGAGGGGCATCCCAGCAGGGATGGGGGGGGGGGATTTAGGGGTGTGTTTTTGTCTGAATAACAAACACATGACTCGGACCATGGCTAGCTCTTATTGAAGATCGTTTACCTTTTTCTTTGTACAGACAGGACATGGGCGCTTGGGTGTGGAGTGTGTGTGTGTGTGTGTGTGTGTGTGTGTGTGTGTGTGTGTGTGTGTGTGTGTGTGTGTGTGTGTGTGTGTGTGTGTGTGTGCGTGTGTGTGTGTGTGTGTGTCTGATGCTACCATTCTCAAATCCTATTCCACTACTTCTGACCACAAGTGAATGAATTCTCTTCTTGTTGTGTGTTTCTACAAAGACATACTTGTTTCTGTACACAGCAGAAGAGTTGCACGAGTCCCTGAAAAAAAGGTCATCCACACTTTTGAATGTGTCGATTATTGGTTTGTTCTTCAGATATGCATCTTGAAAGGTTTTGCGGCTTAGACATAATAATACAGTCTTGTAAGACAAATAATTTAGATTTGAGAAAGGTAACAACATGTTAGCAAATTATTCGACTATGGAGGGAGGGGTCCATGATGTGTGTTGAACCAACACATATGAATGATTCTAGTACCTTCCACAGAGCCGTGTGTGTTTGTGTGTGGGCAGAACCATCACCTAATTGATTCAAGCGACCACACCGGTGACGTCGGTCCAATAGAATTGTGAACAAGCCTCACTCTTTTCAGACCAATTCGCATGCACTTTACAGAGCCACTGCGCCGCTTGCAAGCGTGCACACCAACCGATGCGGTTCATCTAAGAGTTGCCGAAACACACACCGGCTCGAGCACCGTGCAGTAGCAAACGCTCGCTTTTATAACAACGTGCCTTGAACCGTACACACTGTTACATCACCAGGAAAGCAGACAAACGGAGCAGACAAGCAATTCTACGATTCACGAATAGCCTACTGCCTTAAGCCGACAAATGTTGTAATCGCGTGGCCTGTTTATCCGTCTCCAGTGCATGTCACAAGGCCACGCAATGAGGCCAAGGAAAGCTGTCACATCTGTGTCTGGTCTTATTTGTAACTCCCGTCTCTCAGAGAAGGTTGCCGGTCAGTAAAAGTGCTTAAGGTGTTCAGCTAAAGGCACAGATGTAGTGCAGGGTTTATTAGGGGCTTATTCAAACAGGAACAAGCCACGACAGGCGCGAGAAATACCGATCCGTCGACACTACGCCGCGGAACGTTGCCAATGGCAACTTCCGACACCATTCCGTTGGACCGCCCAGAATCGCTGGACGCGATCCGCAGAGGCCAATTCTACGGTTCCAGCACCTGCACTCCCGCTCTTGCAGTAAACTGTGTGCCTTTTGCAATTTAAAGGTTATAATCTGTCGTTCATACCTATGTCGCCACGGTGGGTTGATGCCATGCTCTACAAACGTGGCTTATTGATGTTGGAAGGCAAGGAAACTGTCACGATCCGAGGCCCCCAAAACACACATGAACACAGTCCACGTCCACTAGCCTCTCGACCGCCGCCCTGCTTACCTCCGGTGGGCAGTCTTGTCTTTCTTTCCCTTCGGCCTTCTCTTGCGGGCTTGGATGGCCATCACTGGTGGAGATTACATTCAAGCGCAGGCATGACCGACGTCCGGGCACCGGAGAAGCATAAACAGAGGCACAGAGAGAAAGAACACATCGGTCTTAAGCTGGTTGGTCCGGTCTCGGCATCGTTCACCCAAACAATCCGTAGACCCCACACACGCAAGGAAGGGTTTATTTTACCCCTAACATGCACGAGACAGTTGAAACTGGCGTGCGTGTTTAGGGAAAAGGAAACACAATAACGTACCTTTCCTGGAGCTCATGATGTTTTCCTCCTTCCCCAGCAGCACTGGCAGCTCGCGAGTTAGGCAGCAGCAGCAGCCGGGTTCTCTCGCTCTCCTCTCTCCACTTTTCAGAGAGCGCGCACTCCCTCTGTCGTCAGGAGGAGGAGACGCGCTCGAGCACTGTAGTACCACGAGGCCGCGCACAACTGTCACGCATTGTGTTTTATTATTGGCGACACCTTAGATAACCCTCAGGTGTGTGGCACCGGACAGGCAGGTTACGGGTGAGCGGGAAACTCGGCGGGGACTTATAAATTACCAAGTTATCCATAGCTCAGTGTTGCGAATGATGTCCATGCTGTGAAGCTGCGTTGTTATTTAATAACACTGGTTATACCTTTAGCTCATAAGGACGCAAAAATAGTTAGTAGAAGTAATTTCATAGACATTATTTAAAGCCATGCATCGACGCACTAGCCCCAGCCTGCCGTTAAATTGCAGGGGCCCGGGAGTTGGTTATAAACCCCTCATCAAGTAGCTTAAGCATAATTTTTTCAGAAATATTTATCCAAATATTTATCCAAACAGAATCTGTTTACTATTTCAAGGCATACAATTGAATTGTGTATGTTTAGTCTTAGCTTATGTGATTGGCCACTGTATATTTTATGAGTTTATTCATAAATGCTCTGTAGAGAGAGAGTGAAGTTCGATGACTGACATTACATTTATCGAATGGGTGTTTCCAAAGGGTGGGGATTCCGAGCATGACAACTTCCGCAATTCAGTGAACACACGTGTTGAGGAAGACTGGCGTATTACACTATACGCACTGTTTTACTCAACCCTGGCTGCAGGTAAACCAGTGAATGGCATTGAAATATATTTGTTTGATTGTATTCTTTTGGATTGCTAATGTATGCGCATTTAAGTTAGCCGTAGTCAGCTAACATGTTACTGCTAGCCAAGCTGTATTTTGATTTCTGCAGGGCTGTGCTAAGCTACGCTTGTGTTGAGCGCGCTGTGTGTCCTAACGGTGGTAACTTGTTTAACTGAAGTTACCTCATTCTAGATAGGGGTCATTAGAATTACCTTTCGCACTGTGTGCAGCTGTGTATATATTATTTGTAAGCAACAGTAGCCAGAAAGACAACATTTCCCGACAGTCTTATATAAATATTAGCAAGAAATGGTCTGAAAATCTTTACATTCATGGAACTTTCGGTGCTACGTTGTAGCATTAGTAAACTCGCTAGCGTTGCGAACAATAGCTGGGAGAAAATTAATAGTTGCAGTTGTTGGCAGAGAATGCGTGGGATGTTGTTTAAGATATTAATAGGTTAACGTTATTACCGTTTTGTCTCGTGACAGTATTTACTTGAACTGCCTTATTTGCTATCCTAGGTCCATTACGTCTCTTATCCGCTTTAAGTATCAGAGACACAGTCTTTGGAGGATTAATCTGACACCAGCCAGTTCTCCCCAGCTCCATACTTTCCCCTTTCCCTTCTACCACAAGCTGTGAGTATTACAGTCACAAACATAACATTACCAAATCTTAGGGGTAAAGCCATCCATTTGTACTCTATTTCCATCTCTGTTGAGAAGGTGCGAGTAAACTTTCTCAACAAGCTCAGTATGGCGACAGAAACACATGTTACATGAGTACGTTGCTGTTGACTAAAGGCTGCCTCGTTCTGCCTCCAGCTTCACCCCTATGGAGGACTTGGAGCCCTTGCTGCCCCCTGCTCTAGCAGGAGAGAAGAGGACCTGCCCGGGGGGAGAGCCAGGCCACAGCACCAAGAGGCCCAAGGTGGATCCTGATGAGCAGAACGGAGAGCTCTCCCACAGTCTCGCCCAGGAGGAAGATGAAGATCCAGCGGCCGGGGTGAAGGAGGGGCTGGAGGAGGAGGGGGTGAAGGAGGGGCTGGAGGAGGAGGAGGAGGAGGGGGAGGAGGAAGAGGAGGGGGAGACATTCGCGGACATGATGAAGCACGGGCTGACCGAGAGAGACGTGGGGATTCTGAAGTTTGTCAGTGACCACGAGGGCTTCTCTGGTATCTTGAAAGAACGGTGAGCGCGCGCGTGCGTGCGTGTGTGTGTGTGTGCGTGTGTGTGTGTGTGGTAGCTCACCAGGTAAGCGCACGTTTCATGTAGGTTGAGGCCTTATCTCAATGGCCCGAGTTTGAATCTTGCTTCAGCCCTTTGCTGCATGTCCTCTGTCTGTCTATCTCTCCCTCTCTCTTATTATTATGATCGTGCATCATGTGCATAATCTCCACATGTTATATTGTGTCTCAGGTATTCTGACTTTGTGGTGCACGAGATCAACCGAGATGGGAAGAGGGTGCAACTGGACGATTTGTCCATTCCCCCCATGCCTGAGGTGAGCGATACCCGCCCTCCCTGCCCAAAAGAAATACTTTCAACTGAACTCCATGAAGGCGGTTCATGTCATGTCGGGGTCTGTTGCACTGCAGGAGGTTCCGGAGGTCGAGGAACCGGAGGAGGAGACGGAGGTTCTTTCAGACGAACACAAGCAGCAGCTGGGGGAACTTCAACTCTTCAAGAACAAGGAAGGGAACGTGTCCATTGAGGTTAGTCACATGGGTTAGTCACATGGGTTAGTCACATGGGTTAGTCACATGGGTTAGTCACATGGCGTTCGTATGACAAGGCACACAAACGGCTATGTCGAGGCATGAAAGTGTGTGGGGGACGACGACTAAATATTCATTAAAAAGACGAGCAGCAAACGAACAGCGCTAGTCGATTAATCGACTCCGTTGACACATTTAAAAGATTTGTCTGACGTGCAGCGTTTGGTTTCACACAGGTAGTAGATGATACAAAAGAGAAGCGAACCTTGGTCCACAAAGCCATCAAGGCCCAGTACCCAGGCCTGGAGACGAAGACAGAGGAGAGGGAAGGAAAGAAGTTCATCGTGGCCTACCATGCGGCTGGAAAGAGAGCTCTGGCAGGTACTAGACAACAGGTTTTTAAGATCAGACAAACACATGTAGCACAATATCTTGGGTTGTGGTTTGATAATTGCCCTGAATTCACATTTCTACCACCCTGTTTGTTTTCTGAATGACGAAAACAATGTTTAATGTCTTCTGAGTGGGGCACCATTATAGCATCTTTACAGGAGGGGAGCTGTAATCATCTGCTGGAGCCTTAAATGTGCCTGCCCATGATCGTTTTTCAGGAATAATTCAGTCTGTGCTCCCCTAGACTCAAATGTCTTCTTCGGTGATTGCAAAGAGTTCTGGTGCATGCTATCCATCCAGGTCTTAACGTCTTCAGCTGCCTGTGGTGATGTTTGGGGTCGGAGGAAGGGGTGGTGTAGTAGCTGCAGGGGTGCATGTGCCAGGCCAACCATTTGCATGACACTGGCTTAAGATCCAGACCGGACTGAAACAACGGTTTCTGGGCTTGGTGAAACGCCCCAAATCTGGATCTCAACCTCTCAGTAAAGCAGCTTAATCACCAGTCAAAACACCCCAGCGTGTGCATGAGGATAGGAGGAGGAGGGGGGGGGGGGGGGGGGAATCTCCTGTAGTAGCGGTAAGGAAGACAGTTCTGTGTGTCTTTTTGATGCACACAAAGAGGCAAGAAACTCTTATTGAACCAGACGATGGCTGTCTTGCATTGCGTGGTGCTCTCCTGCTGTACTGAGACAGTAAGACATGGCTCTCTACTGCCCCCTGCATGCAGACCTCCCCACCCGTGTGTCTGAGGTACTTAGCATCACTTAGTAACATTCTTCTATCCTCCTTTTGCTTATCTCTGGGTGGACAGAGGTCAAAACAGCTGCAGGTAAGCTTTTCTCGTCCGCTCTGCCGAGAGGAGAGGCAAAGTCGGCCTTTGATTCGTCATCTCCAGAGATGACGTTGTTTTAGGCGTTAGCAGCCGCCTAGTGGAAGAGATCTTCCGTAGGTAAAAGAGAAGGAATGGAGTCAGGAGCACAGTCATTTGAAATGGTTTTGGTGTCTTGTTTTCGTACCTGTTAAACAGTGGTTAGTTAGGACGTGAGGTTTACTGTTGAAGATGATCGGTCACTCTGTGTAAGAGCTGTTCTCTCACAATGGTCTTTTCGATGTCCCTTCGGAAGCTCCCAGAAAACACTCCTGGCCCAAAAACCGTGGCAACTTCTGCCACTTTGTCCTCTACAAGGAGAACAAGGACACCATGGAGGCCATTAACGTGCTCTCCAAGTTCCTCAGGTTTGAGTGCATGCACAGCTTTTTACACCAAACCTTCATCTACAATACCTCGACGGTCGTCGATTTAACACAATACCCCAAGTTGCATCTTGGAAATTCTTATTATAAATGTACTCTTAAGACTGCCAGAGAACAGAAGTGTCTCATGATCGCTGTGTTTTAGACACTTACTGCATGTCTTCATCCCTTCCCTAGGCTCAGACCTAATGTCTTCTCCTACATGGGAACCAAGGACAAGAGAGCCATCACTGTGCAGGAGATCGCCGTTTTCAAGTAAGTATCAAACGTCAGCGACTTCAACAACAGCGTTTGTTTGTTCGTTCCGATGTTGTGTTGGTGTACTCCTCTTTGCTATGACATTCTCCCGGGGAGTTCTAACCAGGGCGCCTTTGTAGCCGAGTTGACCTGGTTACAGCCACTCCTCAGTTAAAACACCACAAGAGCCATCCGGGAGATAGCTTAGCCGGCGTAGCTAGCTAAAGTTGTGTTTTTAGAGGCAGTGCTGGTTAAAGTTGTGTTTTCAGAGACGTTGTGAGGTCAGAGGACTGGTGGTGTTCTCCTGCCTGTGGGCAGATGGCAAGGGCGGACATTTGTTTTTAAAGGGGTTGGATGGACAGCTTTGTTTAATAACTGAGGATACTGTTGTCTTTGCTAAAAGTTGCGGGGGGAGCAGGTTTGCTGGGTGGGACATGTATTACCAGTGTCTGATAAAGGCTCCGGGCAGCCGGTCAGGACGCTGTGCTGAGGCCGCTGGGACGGTTCTGCGGTTCTCTCTCTCCTGTGCTGAGGCCGCTGTGACGGTTCTGCGGTTCTCTCTTTCCTGTGCTGAGGCCGCTGTGACGGTTCTGCGGTTCTCTCTCTCCTGTGCTGAGGCCGCTGTGACGGTTCTACGGTTCTTTCCTCAGGATAACGGCAGAGAGACTGTCTCACCTCAACAAGTGCCTCATGAACTTCAAGCTGGGAAACTTCCTCTACAAGAGCCACCCTCTGAAGCTGGGAGAACTGCAGGGGAATCACTTCACTGTCGTCATCAGGTTAGGCAGATTATTTATTTGCTTTTTTTCTTGAAATCTGAATACTCAGACCAGCTCTAAGGAAAGTTTTTGTAGGTGAGAAAATCTGTGCTTGTATCCATGATAGACTTACCAAAACTACGACGTCAGTACATTTAGTAACAACACTATACGCACCATTCATGGAAATACATTTATATACTTCACACCAGTGACGTGGAACGTTTAACATTGAATCCCGTCATATTTCGCGTGAAAACAAATGCAGTAAGCTTATTTTGGAAATGCCACGCTGTGATTGGTTAACTCGCCTGTCGTGTCCAGGAACGTGACAGGGACCGACGAGCAGATCCTCCAGGCCATGACGTCACTCAGAAACACCGGCTTCCTCAACTACTACGGCATGCAGCGCTTCGGCACCACAGCCGTCCCCACCTACATGGTCGGCAGGTAGGACCACTGGGGGCTGCACACACCAACACGCTTCCATGACCCACCCTCGATATCGTTAAAGATCGATCGCTCGATGAGGAGACTGACCAGGCTGTTGTCTTGTGTTTGGACCCAGGGCCATCCTGCAGAACAACTGGAGCGAGGTTGTGGACCTCATCCTCAAACCTCGGTCTGGAGGTGAAGCATTTGGGTCTTCCTGGTGGTTGGCATGGTGATGCGGTCTTTGGGAGTGTGTTCGCCAGACCATAATACTGTCATGCAGACCGCGGGGTGTGTTTTGTTCCCCGGTGCAGCGGAGAAGAGCTTCCTGGTGCGCTGCCGGCAGGAGTGGGCCGAATCCCAGGACCCCGACGCCGCCCTGAGGAAGCTTCCGGTGAAACGCTGTGTGGAGGGGCAGCTGCTGCGGGGGCTCTCCATGCACGGCAAGAACAACATCATCACCGCCTTCGGACTGGTGAGCTCTCCCTCTCCCTGACTCCCGCCACACACTCGCCCAACTCAGGCCTCCACCTATGAATGATGTTGCTTGTATCATTGATAAACTGTCATTATTCTGTTTGCTTATGCCTGCATAGCCATAAGTGAGTTCTTTGTAAAATGAAACTAGGAAATGTCTGTGACACTAGTGTAGGTCAGAGGTCACAATGTTAGTGTATGATGCCATGCAACTTTGAACGAGGAAAATAGGAGGGCCGTGAAGGCCCTTTCTCAAAGACCTATCTAAAGACTAAAAAAAAGCTATCTAGCATGCAGCGTACCCTTTCTGTGCTTGGCTATGTTGATTATCACCCCCTAATGTTTCTTGTGAGGGTAAAACCCCCCATATTGCCATATTGTCATATGACACCTACACCTTATAGATCTATAATAAATACATTGATTTTGTCTTGAACTTGTGCTTGCCGATTCGCCTCATTGACTTGGTACCCAATTGCTGTGAAAGTACCATCTAATACGTCTTCAAGACCACTGCTCTTGAACTCTGACTTGGTCCGCGCTGTGTGCCCGCCGTGTTTCGGGCAAGGCTGGTAACATCCGGTCGCGTGCGTCTGGTCTCTCCTCAGATCCCCCGTAACAACCGCCTGATGTACATCCACAGCTACCAGAGCTACGTGTGGAACACCATGGTCAGCCGGCGCATAGAGGCCTTCGGGCTCAAGGCTGTGGAGGGAGACCTTGTACTCAGGGGAGGTGTGTGTCTGATACACTTACATGTAGTCATTTAGCAGACGCTCTTCCACAGAGCGACTTACAGCAAGAACAAGACTTCCACCCGAGGCAAGTAGGGTGAAGTGCCTTGCCCAAAGACACAATGTCCTTTGGTACGGCGGGGAATCGATCCGGCAACTTTCTGATTACAAGCCCAACTCCCTCACCGCTCAGCCATCCCCTATACTATGACACCCCCATACTATGATAGATGATATGATAGTATCAGGTGATTAAAGTGTGTCTCCTGCTCCCCCTCCAGGCACTGCGTCTGCACTGTCTGCAGAGGAGGCAGAGCAGCACTCCATCCACGACATCGTGATGCCCCTGCCTGGGTTCGACGTCATCTACCCCACCCACCACGGTAAGCTGCTGCCTCACCTAACCCTACCCCACCCACCACGGTAAGCTGCTGCCTCACGTCCTGGATTCTACCACGCCAAGATTCCTAGCCTTGTCCGAAAAAAAAAAAACTGTTTGTATATTCGTGAAACGTGATCCTGTCCGTGTGCTGTGTGTGCTGGTAGTGGGGAAGGGCTACAGGGAGATGCTGGCGGCCGATGAGCTGGACATAGACAACATGAGGCACAAAGTGAGGGACTACTCTCTGGCCGGGGCCTACCGCCGCGTCATCATCCGACCCAGCGACGTCCACTGGTGAGGCTAGGCCCTCTCCCTGCTGCGGTCAGTAGCGTCAGGGCTCCGCCTGGCTAAAGATCCCCTGTGCTTTTACTTCCTGAAGGGAGGTGATTCGCTACGACGACCCCCGGATCTCCCTGGTGCACACGGACGTCGAGAAGTTGGAGGAGAAACCTGCCCCGGTCTTCAACACAGGTGAGATGGAGGTCGGGTCCTGAGGGCTAAACACCCGGCGTGGTGTTCTCCTCATCTCCACCGGGCGTCACTCTTTTCCCCTTCCCACAAGTCCGCCTTTCACTCTGTGTCTCTCTCTGTCTCTGTCTCTCTCTGTCTCTCTGTCTCTGTCTCTCTCTGTCTGTGCATCCTTTCTCCCACACTCTCTTTTTATTTTTTCTCCCTCCTTCCTTCCCTCCCTCCAGAGGGTAAATACCGGGCCCTGAGGATGGACTTCTCCCTGCCTTCGTCCACCTACGCCACCATGGCCATCAGGGAGGTGTTGAAGATGGACACCAGCATCAAGAACCAGACCCAGCTCAACACGACATGGTTCAACTGAGACGGGGCCCAGCACAGGGCTGTCGACGCCCGGTCACTGGGCCCTGCTCCTGGGCCCTCCTCGCTGGGCGTGAGGGGTAGTGTTTGGGTTCCTCTCCAGCCCAAAAGGGTGTTCCTCTGAAGCATCAGAGCAATTTGTGGAATCGCCAGCCACACTGCTTTCAAGAAAGGCAATAAATTGTGAAAACGTACATTAGGAAGATCGTTGTGTAACAAGAGCGCCTCTACTCTTTTGTTAGTTTCAGTTTTATCAGGAAGGTGTTTTAATGTGCGTTTTTAAAGCTTTCCTGGGAGTCTCCTTGTTTTGAATCAACAGGCTGCTGCTCTGGAAGGTTTTTTGTATATTATTTGACGGTTTTTCTAATCTATTGTGATTTTATTCTCTTGAATAAAATGTTGAACAAATGCGAGTGTTTCATCAGTGCTTTGCTGTTAATATTTTAAGCTGTGCGATTTTGATAGGACTGGTCAGTTATTCCAACTCTGAGATGGTGTTATTCCATCCGTCTTCAGCTTCCCGGTTCACCTCCAAAGAGTAGGTGTATCATCATAAAGCTATTAGCTTTCATAAATGTAAATATTCTATTATCAATCACAACTCAGGGTGAAATACTTGTCCCTTTATATATATTTTGTATTATGCTTCTTCATTTTAGTTGGAGAACAGCAGGGTTACGCATACCTCCATAAGAGTTAAAGACAGCCTGTCCATGGTCTCAGGATTCACCTGAGAGAGATGCAGAGAGAGATCGCCTGAGAGAATGCAGAAACGGCAACCTCACACCCACAACCTCAGCCTAAGGATGTGAATATTTCTACTTCAAACATCATGTAATGGTCCTGGACATATTAAAATCTCACTTGTTTGCTGCCACCTCATATTAAACACACACAAATAAACCCATACGCACAATTGAAGACACGTGGAACATGCTTTCCCAGCACACACACATTTACATTTAGTCATTTAGCAGACACACTTATCCAGAGCGACTTACAGTAAGTACAGGCACATTCCCCCCGAGGCAAGTAGGGTGAAGTGCCTTGCCCAAGGACACAACGTCATTTTCCACAAAGTCACACTGCCAGCACACAGTGGCTTTGACAGGTGATGACGATAAGAAAGAATGTGGTCCATAAATTAGTGGTGTCAAAGTGATGTTTGTGAAGTGAAACATTACTCACACCATGTTCATCCCTCTTTCTACTAGGATCATGACTACGCCATGCCTGCTTCTCCTACCGCTCTTAAGACAGACTCGATGAAGCCTTGGCAAGAGAGTGGAAAGTCTGGAGAGAATATTCTATTACTGTTAACAAGGTCTATGCAGACAACTTCTTCACGTGTCCCATTAGTAGTTTGGCTCCTTGATCGTGGAATTCATTATGTGGGAACAGCCAGACAAGTGCGCTTACCAAACTGTAACCTTGAAGATCTTGAAGTTAAAGGGCAGAGGAAGCTTTGCAACAGAGTGGAGGCTAACCACAACAAATTTGCTGTCAAATGTTATGACAACAGGGCGGTCACACTTTGCAGGCATTGATCCTGTGCAAAAGATTCAACGCTGTAACAAAACCACCAAATCCTACATTGAAGTTGAGAGACCTCATATTGTGGGAGCATACAACAAATACATGGGCGGTGTGGATTTGCTGGACTCATTTGCAACCAAATACAAGTTCCCCATGAAATCGCGCCGCTGGTACAGCTACATGTTCTGGCACACTATTATCATTGCTGTGATCAACGCCTGGCTCCTCTACAAACGGGACTGCACAGCTTTCAATATTCCAAAGAAAAAGATGTTGAACAGGAGACTGTTTCAGGCACAACTAGCTTCCTCTGTCATCCTGACAAACACAGCTGTCAACACACCAAGGAGACGGTGGCCATCTTCAGCCAGTGGGAGCCCTTTGAAGCCACTTCATCTAAAGTGTTACCTTGAATACTTAATATTGAAATTTAAACAACACCAAATTCACATATGAATTTATTTCAATGTATGAAAAGAAATTCAGGTTGCTCAAATACGAACATTACATTTACATTTAGCAGACGCTATTATCCAGAGCGACTTACAGTAAGTACAGGGACATTCCCCCCGAGGCAAGTAGGGTGAAGTGCCTTGCCCAAGGACACAACATCATTATGGCACAGTGGGGAATCGATCCAGCATCCTTCTGATTACTAACCCAACTCCCTCACCGCTCAGCCATCTGACTCCTTGAACAGTAAAAAATTGGAGCCAAAAAGATTAGATCCTATCAAACTCTGGTCAAGCGATACTGACATTTTATAGTTAATTATTAATGTAGAATGCAACAAGTTTAATTTAGATTAGAAGTAGCCTAGATAACATTATTCCTTTTGTTCCGTTTTTTGGCCCAGGATCCACAGAGTTAAAATATTTTCTCTCCTCAAATCACACCAGTTCTGTTTGACGACAAGCAGGTGATGTGTACCTGCTAGGTATCCTTAATGTCCCTGTACCTCAGACCATGAGAACTGTGTACATGAAGCGTGTTTGCATGGCAGTGGGGGCACTCTTACTGATCAGCTACATATCAACAATATTCATCAATAACACCAACAATATTAAGTAGCTTGAGGTGGACAAATCTGCTGAACTTGTTGAAAGATTTTCTGGTCTGGAAAACCACTTCCAAAACCTTTGTGAGTAAAAGAAAATCACAAAAAATCAAGTGTGATATTTTTCTGATGTGGTCATGTGCTTGTTGATTTATTAGTCTCTGCTTGAGTTGTAAATGCTGAGAAATAAAGACAATGAGGAAATGGAATGGATCAGAATTGTATTTCCCAGAAAATAGAATATTAAATAAAAGTTTTAGATTGTATTTTATATACTGATTACATATATATATATGAGAATATCCCCTCAAATAACATTTACCTTGTCAAATATATATTTTATATATATATATATATATATATATATATATATATATATAAAACATGTTTTTTTTAAAAGCATTTGAAAAATCTTAGTAATTTTCAATCACGAACACATTGGTCATTTCTTTCCCCTTTTTATGTATAGATGATTTATTTAAAGTCTTTGAACGAAAGCAGATTGATCCAGAACCTGCTAGAGGAAGACCTGCGGAAGCACATTGAGGAAAAGGCCCAAGGAGCAGAAAAAGTCCAACCGCCGCCTGACCAGAAAGCACAGAAGAAGATACCTGAACCTCTGATTAAGGTAGAGCCACCAGAGGATAAGAAACAGAAAGGTACCCAAAAACTGTTTCCCAAGTCTCCGCTGTTTGAGCACTGGGGAAAGGACCTGTGTGAAGATGACCAAGAGGCACAGGCTCTGTTCTAGAAGTATGGCTATAACGCGTTTCTCAGCGATCGCCTGCCGTTAGATCAAGCTCTGCCAGACGCGAGATCCCAGGTGAGTTCTCTGCTAAAGGGACGCTCATAATTAACCGTGCTGGTGATATTTTCTGAATAACTATTTACTTTGTAGGCCAGGGGCATAGCCACGCGTAGGCCTGGGTAGGCACAGGCCTACCCAATTTGTTCTAAGGCCTACTCAAAAACGAAAATATCTCAGAAAATGTATGCTCCGGGTGCACATCACACAGTAAATAAGTTAAAAAAAAACTGAAAAGATGCCTATCCATATTTTTCTAGGCCTACCCAAAAATATTTTTCTGGCTATAACACGAGACAACTTAGCCTGGCTCTGCCCTCCTACATACTTCCGCTCAATTTGGATTTAGCTTCTGTAGTTCTGGGAGTTTGACTTTGAAGTCGGTTTTCAGAAACACATTTTTTGTAGGTCCAATCAGCGAACAGAGGGAGTGGCCGAGAACGATGACGTTAATGTCTCAACTATTTTGAGTAGTTTCTGTCATGGCGGCAAGAAAGATGCGAGCGAAGCTATTCTGCGGTTGTGGCAACGCTGCCGAATATCCATAAGTTAAAGCCGGAGCAAGAACATTCCTTGCTGAGTTTTGTTGGTGGCCATGATGTTGTAGCCTTCCTCCCCACGGGGTTCGGGAAAAGTTTGATTTTCCAGCTACGGCAGCTAGCTCCGTTACAGTAGTGGTGAAGGAATTGGCTAAGGCGAACGCTTGCGATTGGTTATGGCAGATCAGAGTGGCTCTGGGCAGATCCAATAGTTTTAAACTTCAACAGAGGACCCGCCTTCAAGGAAGTTAACGCTTGTCAATGGAGAGATCCCAGACCCTCTGTACAAATGAAATGTACGAGGGTCTGGTTAGGACCAGGCCAGGAGCTTCCTGCCGATGATGAACTTCAACGGACCACACTACGTAGGGCCTTGCGGTCCCTGTCTGTGCAGCTCCCATACCACACTGTAATGCAACCAGTCAGAATGCTCTCTGGTGCATCTGTAAAAGTGAGCAAGGATGACTGAGTCCATGCAAAACTTTTTCAGTCTCTTCAGGAAGAAGAGGCGTTTATGGGCGTTTATTTGACCACCATGTCCGTGTGAACAGACCAGGTGAGGTTGTTGCTGATGTTCACCCCGAGGAACTTGAAGCAGCTGACCTTCTCCACTTCGGATCTGTTGATGTGTAGGGGTGCATACTCCTCTTCCTGCCGCCTCCTATAGTCCACAATCATCTCCTTGGTCTTGCTGACGTTGAGAGAGAGGTTATTGTCCTGACACCATGATGTCAGGGTATCAACTTCCTCTCTGTAGGCTGA
Source organism: Hypomesus nipponensis (assembly GCF_054491055.1). Lineage (NCBI taxonomy): Eukaryota > Metazoa > Chordata > Actinopteri > Osmeriformes > Osmeridae > Hypomesus > Hypomesus nipponensis. The sequence goes on from NC_140374.1 coordinate 2,505,776, forward strand.
CTCGTCACTGTCAGAGATTAGGCCCACGATGGTTGTGTCGTCAGCAAACTTAACAAGGAGGTTGGAGCTGTGTGTTGTCTCACTGTGGTGAGTGAACAAGGAGAACAGGAGAGGGCTGAGCACACAGCCCTGGGGGGCCTGTGTTGGTGGTGACATGACAAACAAAAAGCTGGGTTTTTGAGAGAAAAATGGCGTGAGACTTATAGGAGCCCTGCATCCTTGTTTGAGACAACACATTGTTGAAAATGTGAGCTTTGAGCTTTCCTGTATGGAGGACCAAACCTGCCAAAATTAAAAATAAATGAATAAATAAATGTATTTATACATAAAAAAAAATATATATATAAAAAGAAATGTATGAAAAAATATAAATTACGTATTCATTTATTTACATGGCCATTTATTTCTGTATTTATTTATTTCTGTGTACATTTATTTCTGTAATTCCTTGTCCTTGAGCTAAAGAAGTAAGCTGTCAATTGGACAACGTCATGAAGAGAAATGCTCTGAGGACTGCAGAGATCTGGATGGACGACTACAAGTATTCTGTCAGCTTGGCCAGGGGCCTGCCCCTAGAGGTGAACACTGCTTTATACTGGGGATCCCCTGGATCTAATACTACTAATACTACTAATACTACTAATACTACTAATACTACTAATACTACTAATACTACGAATACTACTAATACTACTAATACTAATAACACTAATAACACTAATAATACTACTAATACTACTAATACTACTAATACTACTAATACTACTAATACTACTAATACTAATAACACTAATAACACTAATAATACTACTAATACTACTAATACTAATAATACTACTAATACTACTAATACTAATAATACTACTAATACTACTAATACTAATAATACTAATAATACTAATAATACTACTAATACAATTCAATAAATGCACCTTTCTTGCACTCAAAGCGCTACAGTACATTGTAATCACAGTCATACAACATAATATTCTATTTTAACAAGGTACGTTTCTTAAAGCTGTCAAACAAAGGTGCATTCCTAATGGAAAAAGGAATTGTGAGTCACAGCTCAGGAGCAATGCAACAAAAGGCATTCCTGATTCTGTGTTTTTTTCAGTTTGCAGAAATGCAGAGATAGAAAATGTAGCTGAACAAACTAGACAAGTGGGTGTCATGTGTAGTGTGGTGGAATTTGAAAATTAAAAGTCTGAGGTCAGAAGAATGTGTCTGCTGTCTGAATGATGTCTGGAGTAGAAGGGCTCTCTGTAAATGAGATGCTATGAGCATTCTTTTAAACAGTAGTTACAGAAAGTTGAATGATCAGTTCAATAGTTCATGTCTTTCAATAGATGAACTCCACAATATGGAAGAAAGCAAAAAGGAAACAGGTTGCAGAACGTAATACAGATGTTCAATGCCAGAGACAGAGCTTAAGACAAGAAAAAGGAACTTGTGTTGAAGAATCCCTGGGGTATGGTCAAAACAACCAGGGTCAAACAGTCAAATTTGTTAGACGTTTGGTCAGCAAGCAGAAACGTAAGCCATACTGTCTTAGGCCAAAAGGTTATTCTAGCTTTACCGAAGTTAAAACGTAAACAATAACTGTTTAGGCCAAAGAATATTATGGACATCTTAAAGTAATTTTCTATTACAATTCCCCCCTTTTGATCAAAACTTTGATCAACATAAAAAAAATACTAGGTCTGGAATAAAAAAACAGAAAGTTGTTCAGGATCTCTTAAGGAAGTAATCTTAAAGGCTTCTTTTCCTGATAATCATGGTAGTGTTGAAGATGTCCCAGTTGTCTTTGTACAATAACTGCTGTTCTTCTGCCTCCACAGGGCCACGGGATAGACATCGGGGATGTGTCTGAGAGGAAGAAGTTAGGAGAGAAGCTGAAGTGCAAACCCTTCAAGTGGTACCTGGAGAACGTATACCCAACGTTGGACAGATGGGATAATGTACTGGCCTATGGTGGGGTAGGTTTCTTACTGTGCGTGTTGGCGTCCAGTTGAGTACAAGGCTCTCTGTGAAGCCTTACCCTCCTGTAAATGTACATATCAATCCTCTGGACCTACGTGTTCACATAGCGCTTTCTTTGAATGGAAAAAGATTGGCAGGGATGACCCTTCTGAAAATATCAGACATGTCGCAGGGTGCAGCGGCCGCACGAGAGAGAGAGAGAGAGAGCACTATAGACGCACGCCCTTAATGAGCCCACATGATTCTAATGATAAGCTGGTTAATAAACAGTATGACAAGTTCATGTTTGTTAGAACTGGGGTTGGAATGAGAATGCCACAAGAGGGTGTCTATACGTTGTTCCATATTGTCTCCCTCTTGTTTAGATGACGCACCTGGACTCCAGACTGTGTTTAGACCAAGGACCTGCTCCAGGCAACACACCTATAGCTTATCCTTGCCACCACCATGCGACACAGGTACCTAAGAGGGGCCATATACTGTACATTCACTATTGATGTGTATAGGCCATACCCACCCACTTCTTATTCCTAAGCATGTTTCAGAATCTAAATATGATTTCTCATTTCTATTCTTATGCTCAGTTTATTTTCTACAGAAGCACTGGAGAGCTTTACCTTGGTGGCATACCTACGTGTCACACACGTACAATGATAACAGGTGTGTGGCTGACAGTGGCCTGAACAATGAGCCCTGTTTACATAATTGTAAGGAGGCCGTGCAGAAAGGAATGGGCATTTACTGGGATTTCGCACAGGTGAATATTGTATACTCTGATCAGATGGTTCTGAGCATTTGTGTGAGCATTTGTGTTCTCCTCTGCTGAATTCAGTTAGTATCAAATATACTCCTCTTTTAATTTGATGTCTCCAGTGGATCTGTCCGCTTCAAGGAAAAAGAGGTGAAGAACAGGATGACCAAGAGATGTTTGGAAGTTGTAGAAAGTCACTGAGTCCTTCGGACCTGCACTGGCCAAAAATGGGAAGCCAGATATGTAATTAAAGGCATGTGATTAATGAGCATGAATCCGTTTGGAATTCATCTAAATGAACCGATTTTTATTTCAACAAATAAAACATAATTATGAATAAGACATTTTGGACAGTTGGTAGAATGGTAATTGTATCTATATAAATATCGGGATTGTGGGGATGTTGTTTTGTATACATGATTATTAGGCTATGAGTGTGTGTTTCCAATATTGCTGCTCTGTATGAATTTCATGGTTGTTCGAGGCTAACAGCTATAATCTTTGGGCAATAAATAATGTGAAAATATTTTTTTTTGTAGTTGTTCAATTTTATGTATGCTTCTCAAGCTGTAGTAGGCCTATAGATATCATGAGTTAAGAAAATATTAAATGTCGATAACAAGAGTTTTATGATCCTGACCAATGGACGAAGTAAACCGAGATGATCCGAAGGTAGCCGAAAAACGAGTTGCTAAGCAACGGATGTGTTTGCGCTGAAGTCTTCCATTCTGTAGAGCTCCTTCACCAAAGTCAAACATTTATTACAACGGAAGATAGAATGTACAATATTGATCTTCTTTCAGACTGCGTTGTTTCGGCAGGTCTGGAAAGAAGATGGAACAGAGAGCTGCTACGTCAAGATAGGATTTTTAATGCTAAAGTCAGAACCATTGGGGTAAGTTGTAGTCTATCGTCTATCTATTCGTATTTGATCATGCTAAAGTCTGGTCTAAGTCTGCCGTCTACAGTAGCCTATTTGGTTCTCCACTTCAGGTCGATCAAGTGGCGCTTGATTCTCAAGTGAAGGAACGACGGGAAAGAGAGGATGTTGAAAAACAGTCACTAAAGCAATGTGGTAAGTGTGCATACCATAGGTGCAAACGTAGGCCTACTGCAGGGGTGGCCATCCCTGTTCCTCCAGAGCCTCAGTCCTGCATGTTTGAGATGTTTCCCTGCTACAGCACACCTGATTCAAATGAATGGTCGTTATCCAAGCCTGAGAATGACCGTTCATTTGAATCAGGTGTGCTGGAGCAGGGAAACATCTCAAACATGCAGGACTGAGGCTCTCGAGGACCAGGGTTGGCCACCCCTGGCCTACTGTATCTAGAACAGAAGAGGAGTGACATTGATTTGAAGCCATTTGGGCTCCCTACTGACTGTGGTAGCCTACTGAGGACACCCATTTAGCAGGAGGTGGCTCCAGGTCTGGGGAGGTTAACAGAGTAGGCTGCAGGGTGGGATGCATAGAGTTGGGTGGGATGTTGGCTTACTGCGGAAGTTGAATGGTGGTCGAGAGTAGCTACCAACTAACCAGTTGTTGAAAGACGATGGCTGTCTAATTAAATTAAACCAGATAGGATAAGTGGGAAGCAGTTACAGCCACAGCTCTGTCCGTTTCTTGCTGACGTTCGTATTCCATACAGCCGCTGACCTGGTGCGTAATGACCGCACGGCCAGCCTCCTCGAGGAGCGCCAGGCGAAGGATGAGCGCCAGCTGCAGGACGCAACTCGAGGCTTCCGTCAGGCCTTCCAGCAGCCGTGGAGCCGGCGGGAGTTCGACCTGAACGACAGTGAGCACCTGAAGACCCAGGAGGGAGTCCAGATGCTCCCGGGCTTGACGGGGGAGGACACGGACCAACAGGCCAGGCTGAAGAGACAGCGGGAACAGCTCAGAGAGTGGTCCGTTCAGCAGCAGAACGAGCTGAACACAGCCCGGTACCAGCAGAGCTTGGAAGGTAGCCTAAACTTCATATATGACATTCCTGGTTTGTACCTCAGACGACGGTTTGTTAGTCACTCGTACTACTTTAAGCGTGTATTGTCATGTCGTTTGGAAAAACCTATTTTGTCTGTAGCAGAAGCGTATGGGTGTGCCATTACGGCTTGGCATATCAAAATGTCAAATATGACAAGCGTGACAGTTTGATTTAATGTCCCCCTTTCCCACACCCATAACTCTCTCCTTTCCCCACTTCTCCCCCTTTGCTCCTCTCTGCTCTCTGCCATACAGAGCACCAGTATGACCGGGATAGACTGGACCAGGATAACAGAGCTCTCCTGCTCCAGAACATCGAGCAGGAGAGAAGGAGGGGCGTGGCTCTAACCACCAAGGACTTCAACCTGGCCATGGTGAGGCAGCTGCAGGGCCGGCCCAAGTCTTTATGGGGCCTTAAGCAAAATTGATTTGGGGGCCGTCGGCGTCACTTATCGTTGCCAATAAAAAAAAGAATGTATATATTTTTACATAATACATTAAACTGTAATTTAATTTGCTCTTGGGGGCCCTCTGGTGGCCACAGGGGCCTTAAACAGCCGCTTAGTTCGCTTATGCCTTGGGCCGGCCCTGGTCAGCTGTTACCACATTAAGCACCTGTAGGAAGAGTAGGTTTTGTCTCGCTTATTTACGGCTCTATTGTTGTTGGTTTCGGAATGATTGAGTATAATAATACATAATAAAAGGGAGTTTTGATCCCTTTTAAAGGCTGTATGGTTCATATATGAATGACACCTGTCTCCCTGCCTGACATCTGTCTCCCTGTCTGTCTGCCTGTCTGTCTGCCTGACCTCTGTCTCCCTGCCTGTCTACCTGTCTGTCTGCCTGCCTTCCTGTATGTCTGCCTGCCTACCTGTATGTCTGCCTGCCTACCTGTATGTCTGCCTGCCTGCCTGTCTCCCTGTCTGCCTGTCTACCTGTCTGTCTACCTGCCTGCCTACCTGTATGTCTGCCTGCCTGCCTGCCTGCCTGTCTGTCTGTCTGTCTGTCTGTCTCCCTGCCTGTCTGTCTGCCTGCCTACCTGTATGTCTGCCTGCCTGCCTGTCTCCGTCTGCCTGTCTACCTGTCTGTCTGCCTGTCTGTCTGCCTGCCTGCCTACCTGTATGTCTGCCTGCCTGCCTGTCTCCGTCTGCCTGTCTACCTGTCTGTCTGCCTATCTACCTGTCTGTCTGCCTGCCTGCCTACCTGTATGTCTGTCTGCCTGCATGCCTGCCTGTCTGTCCGCCTGTCTGTGTCTCCCGTCTCCCTGCCTGCCTGCCTGTCTGCCTACCTGCCTGCCTGCCTGTCTGTCTGTCTGTCTGTCTGTCTGTCTGTCTACCTGTCTGTCTGTCTGCCAGGCAGCAGCAGGGTCGGAGCGTCGGCGTCAGGAGCGTCAGCAGGAGGAGGAGGACAGACGAGCCCACATCCTGAACCAGCAGCAGGGGGAGCTGCTGTCAGAGAGCCTGGAGCAGAGCACCAGCACGCTGGGCCTCCGTCGCCTCCGGCCTGACAGCTACAAGGGCCTCACCCCAGAACAGCAGCTCAGCATCATCCAACAGCAGCAGCAGCAGGCCGTGCAGGGGAGGGTCAGTACGGCCAGACTTCGGCCTGAAGGTTAACGCGAGTCCATGGGGTTTTGTGTGTGTCAAAGGGGTGGATCTAGATATTTTCCCCTGGGGGGGGGGGGCGAGGGTGGGGTAGGTGGTAGTTGTAGGATGGCATGGAGGGACAGTGTGAACGAATACCACAATCAATTATTATAACATTGTACTTTAATACCAACAATAATATCAATATTATTTACTCAAATATACTATAATATAGAAAGTATATACATGACAGCATGGGGAGACTAGAGTGGCAGCTCCTTTTCTGCTCTCCCCTTGGATGAGCCAGTGGTGTGCGTGCAGGGTGTTGGCCTAGGAGTATGACCCACGTGGGCGTTCCTCGTTCCTCCAGAGGCTCCGGGCAGAGAAGGCTCAGGAGGAGGCGCAGCAGGCCCAGCGGCGCCTGGCGGAGGCCCGGGCGGCCGTGCTGCAGGAGCGGCAGCAGGCCCGTGTTGCCAGGCAGCTGAGGCGGGAGCTGGATGACACCAACGCGCGGCTGGCCGCAGCGCACCTCGCAAAGTAGGGCCACCGCAGCACGGGCAGTCTCTGGGGATGTGTTTTACAAGCCGATGGTTGGCTTGTGTTCCACACACAGGCACACGTACACACTTCACAGAATCTAAGTTCATCTGTCTTGGTGACGTGATGCTTATATGGGTCTCAGGGTGGCTCATTAGCTGAAGACACACACACACTCCATTTTAGGAAAAATTTCATGAAAATTATAAATCATTCAGAAAAGACAAGGAACTATTGCCTACACAAGCTTAACCATTATGTTTAGACTGTGTCTTTATCAGGAACAGTTGAGCACCACAGCCCAGTGGAAGAGTCAGTCTTACAGAGACTGGCTTAGTGGAAGAGCCAGTCTTACAGAGACTGGCTTAGTGGAAGAGTCAGTCTTACAGAGACTGGCTTAGTGGAAGAGTCAGTTTAACAGAGACTGGCTTAGTGGAAGAGTCAGTCTTATAGAGACTGGCTTAGTTTAGCCTTGTGTGATGCCCTTCCTGAGAAACAGTATCTGTATCTCCTTTCTCTCTTGTCCCCCAGAAAGACGCACCTTGAGGAGGTTTACAGCAACGTCCCAGACGAGAGCTACTTCTCCCAGTTCAACACCGGCAGTCGATGATGGCCAAAACTGTGGACCATGTTCTGCTCTATGCATCATTATCACAGAGAGAATAGTTTACTTTTGTGAAAGAATGGACACAATAAATAATAAGGAAAACAATTATTTCTTTGCTTCTTTAAATACAAGTTTTTTACTTTCCTTAAAAAAAAGAAAGTTGGTTCTTTATATATAATAATTTATCAAAATGAAATGTAAGAATTTAAACACCATGGATTTTAAAAATTCAGAATCAGAATGGAATTAATGCCCAAATAATTAATTTAATGCCCTAATCTGATCAGAATGCTACAATTTCAATCCTCAAATTAATTCTACAGAATAAAGTCTACAGAATAAAGTTTATAATTATGAAAGAATAGATAAACAGCTTGACAACAAATTCATCAAACGCTCAGAGAAGTGTCAGAGAAGTGTTGTAATTCTTCCTGCCGTTGGAAAACAGTGTTGTTGACCCACAGATGCTACATGGCCATGGTAAATCATAAGTAATAAAGTGCAAACACATTCCTAAGTAAAGAAAAAAGTTACACAAAACAATATCACTTAACTTTGTAGTGGCTAGAGTGCTTGTCAGGTAGCCTCCATTTTGTAGGAGCTCAGTACGGTTAGTCAAGGGAAGTGCAGTACACACTTCCACCACAAGAGGGCAATATGAACCAGCAGTGGCACTCAAGAGCCTCACGTTGCCCTGTAGCACTCCACATTTTCCCTCGACCTGTTTGTGATTTTTATTGACTTTTCAGGTCCATTTCCCTCTGTTTCAGCACTGGACCAAAAGCGTGTCCAAAAGCACCAATGTCGATCGAGGTTTAACTAGCTTCTTATCAATAGAGGCTCATGTGGATCTAAGTAATGGCTCATTTTCAAAACAAGACAGCCCCTATCATGGCGTCCATCTTGTCCTCTACAGGACGTTCTCAGAGACAAACTTCTCCCAGCTGCGCTGCCACAGGTCTGTGGCCTTCTGCTTCATCTGAGGTGTGAGAGCACTGTACCTGAAACACACAGCAGCACTGCTCAGATCGAGGCACTGTCCCGCGCTAACGTCACGTCAACACCGAAAGCGACACATGCCATCTCACACACCAGGGGAGTAGATTTCATTATGCCTTTTTTTTAAATTGCAAATCTCTCTCCTCCCCACACACACTCTTTAAATTTAGAACATTATATTTAACGGTCGCATACTCAGTTCTTTAAAAAGCTGTCCTACCCACATTTGAAAACAACATACACATTGGACACGCAAACACACACACCCGAGCTTACTTGATGGAGTTTAGGGCCAGTTGTTTCAGAGTCCTGATGTCCGAGCTCATTCCCCCTATGCCAACAAAGGCCTCGTAGAAATCGTATGATAGGCCAGAGGAACCAAAGGTGGCCGGGTCATCTGAGCTGACGACCAATGGGTGGCCCTCGGACATGAGCACAGCAGCAGGATGGTTCCTGAGGTCGGACACCAGTTTCAGCACCTGGAGGACATTCAAATGAGAGAGTTGACAGTTGGAGAATTGATCTGCTAGTGACTTCATTGTCGCAAAAATAACCAAAGGCGACACAAGGATGTGTCTAGCAGGGTGCTCGGACAAGATAAGAATGATTGTGGTTGCAGTGGGTGGTCTGATACACTTCAGACTCCATACTCAACGGTGTCAACTGCAGACATGTTAAAGTAGGGTGTAGGTTTGTTTTCAAATGTGGGTGGGACAGCTTTTTGGATGTGGCCATTAAATGTAACTTTCTTAAGAAAAGCGGAGGAGGACAGACTGGCTGTTTCCAATCAGCGCTTGTTCATGGTCAGTGTTTGGATGTGAGTACCGGGTCCTGGTTGAGGGTCTGCCTTGGAAGCTCAAGCCGAGGATAATCACTCAGGCTGTACCTGGTTGGAGATGGGGCACACCTCCACCGCCACCCCCATCTTCCTGGACAGCTCCTTGGCCACTGGGTGGCGCACCAGAGCGAAGCCGTGGCCGATACGAGAGGTGTTGAACAGCAGGGCGTCCAGCAGGTTCTGGTCCACCTCTGTACCCTCGGCATCTGCAGACAAACATGGAAGAAACGGCTGCTTGATGGGGACTTAAACAGCGGACTGTGTCCGAGGGAGGAGAGCAGAGAGAGACTCTGTTCACGTTGGGCTGCGTTCTGTGTGGTCGGGGGTGCCGTCTCACCGGTCTCTCCAGCGTGGAAGAAGAAGGGAAGGGCGACGCCTCTCTCTCCCGGGAGAGACAGAGCGTCTCTGAAGAACCAGAGAGGCCTTCCACTGTCCTCTCGACCCACCTGGAAGCAAAGGAGCAGAGGAAACTGAATCTGCGTGCGAAACACTCTCTGGATCTGCACCGGACAAGCAGGTGCATGTGTCGAAGGTATTTAATGTGATAATACATTTGAATACTACATCACGTAACTACATACATGATTTAATATTACTACAGCGTTATATCAGTGAGCTAGTTATATCAGTGAGAATTACTATTGAAACTCACCAGATCAAAACCAGCCATGATCTCTGGATAGTCTCTCTGAAGTTCCATAGCTTCCTCAACAGCCTCTTTCACCATGGAGAGATTCATCCCCCTAACACAAACACAACTGAATTATGCACTGTCGAGTCCCAGATGTTCATTAGGGTTCCTCCGTGGTATTGGCTCTGTGATGGGGATGAAGTAACTACCCCAAACCATCGTTTGAAGTTTTAATACCTTTGGGAAGCAGTTACGGTGGGGTCACAAGTTCTTTATTTTTTAGGGTCACACATTCTGACAGCCGTCAGAAATGGTGACCTCTGTCGTATTGGTTCTGTGATGACTCCAAATCAGAAAACATGGCTCCAGATTAGTGTGAGGGGGATGAAATAACAACCCCAAACCATCGTTCGAAGTAATAATACCTTTGAGAAGCAGTTACGGTGGGGTCACACGTTCTTTATTTTTTATTTTTTGGGTCACACATTCTGACGGCCGTCAGAAATGGTGACCTCTGTGGTATTTGCTCTGTGATGACTCCAAATCAGAAAACATGACTCCAGATTAGTGTGAAGGTATGAAATTACTACCCCAAACCATCGTTCAAAGTTTTAATTCCTTTGGGAAGCAGTTACGGTGGGAACTAACATTCTTTTAAAAAATTTCTTTTCTTTTTTTGGGGGTCACACATTCTGACGGCCGTCAGAAATGGTGACCTTTGTTGTATTGGCTCTGTGATGACTCAAAATCAGAAACCATGACTCCAGATTAGTGTGAAGGGATTAAATAACTACCCCAAACCATCTTTCGAAGTAATAATACCTTCGGGAAGCAGTTACGGTGGGGTCACACGTTCTTTATTTTTTATTTTACGGGTCACACATTCTGACAGCCGTCAGAAATGGTGACCTTTGTGGTATTGGCTCTGTGATGACTCCAAATCAGAAAACATGGCTCCAGATTAGTGTGAGGGGATGAAATAACAACCCCAAACCATCGATCGAAGTAATAATACCTTTGGAAAGCAGTTACGGTGGGGTCACACATTCTGACGGCCGTCAGAAATGGTGACCTCTGTGGTATTTGCTCTGTGATGACTCCAAATCAGAAAACATGACTCCAGATTAGTGTGAGGGGATGAAAAACAACCCCAAACCATCGTTCGAAGTAATAATACCTTTGAGAAGCAGTTACGGTGGGGTCACACGTTCTTTATTTTTTATTTTTTGGGTCACACATTCTGACGGCCATCAGAAATGGTGACCTCTGTGGTATTTGCTCTGTGATGACTCCAAATCAGAAAACATGACTCCAGATTAGTGTGAAGGGATGAAATTACTACCCCAAACCATCGTTCAAAGTTTTAATTCCTTTGGGAAGCAGTTACGGTGGGAACTAACATTCTTTTAAAACATTTCTTTTCTTTTTTTGGGGGTCACACATTCTGACGGCCGTCAGAAATGGTGACCTTTGTTGTATTGGCTCTGTGATGACTCAAAATCAGAAACCATGACTCCAGATTAGTGTGAAGGGATTAAATAACTACCCCAAACCATCTTTCGAAGTAATAATACCTTCGGGAAGCAGTTACGGTGGGGTCACACGTTCTTTATTTTTTATTTTACGGGTCACACATTCTGACAGCCGTCAGAAATGGTGACCTTTGTGGTATTGGCTCTGTGATGACTCCAAATCAGAAAACATGGCTCCAGATTAGTGTGAATGGATGAAATAACAACCCCAAACCATCGTTCAAAGTTTTAATGCCTTTGGGAAGCAGTTACCGGGGGGTCACACGTTCTTTATTTAATTTAATTTTGGGGGGGTCACACATTCTGACGGCCGTCAGAAATGGTGACCTCTGTGGTATTGGCTCTGTGATGACTCCAAATCAGAAAACGTGGCTCCAGATTAGTGTGAATGGATTAAATAACTACCCCAAACCATCGTTCAAAGTTTTTATGCCTTTGGGAAGCAGTTACGGGGGGGTCACATGTTCTTTATTTTTAAATTTTTTGGGGGGGTCACACATTTTGACGGCCGTCAGAAATGGTGACTTCTGTCGTATTGGCTCTGTGATGACTCCAAATCAGAAAACATGGCTCCAGATTAGTGTGTGGGGATGAAATTACTACCCCAAACCATTGTTCAAAGTTGTAATACCTTTGGGGAGCAGTTATGGGGGGGTTACACTTAATTAAATATGTAATGGGCTTATAAGGTCAGCCATGATGGATTTTCCTGTACAGTGATAATTTGGGAAACCCTTCAAATTCGATCTCAATTGACTTGTACATTTTTTTATCCTATTTAGCCATTTTGCGGAGGAATCCGCATCGCTGCTTGCAGCTATATTTTATAATATTTTTTTGCCTTGTTACAACAGACTGACCTGTGGACTGTGAAGATGACCCTTGTCCCAAGAAAGTCGGGGTGTTCTGACACAAACATCCTGGTCACTTCCTGGTAGGTCCTCAGGCTCCAGGCTCTGTCATGGGTGCTGCCGTCCAGCTCGTAGGTCTGCACAGAACAGAAGCACATGGGTACACACAAGCTCAGGGCTGGCGCCACCTATAGGCAGAGTAGGCAACTGCCTGGGGCCACAGGCTAGGAGGCGGGGCCTCCATAACCATCACATCACTATACTCTAGTCCACCAATCAAGACGGGCAGAGAAAGTGAAAAGGTTACATGAAAAGGTTAGGAATCATAGTTGTTTCAAGTGCTTTTTATTTATTCTCAAAGATGGACAGGTTTGGGGAGCCTCCAAATGTCTAGAACCAGCCCTGCACAAACTGAAGGTGTAACGGGGCAGATTTGAGTCTTTAGGGAAGGTCATGGTATTGCCATCACCCCATTTCCTGTCCCAGGCAGGTGGGATGTCAGGAAACAACCCAGGAAACATTCTAACGGGCCAGAAGACACAGTCACGCCCTTCATCAAGACACTTCTCCCCACAGCTGACTGCGTGTCGGCAGCACCGGTGTGTTGCTTACCTCAGCTGACTGCGTGTCGGCAGCACCGGTGTGTTGCTTACCTCAGGCAGTAGAGCTCGGAGCTCCAGGTACATGATGTTGTCCATGTAGAACTGCCTCAGGCCTTCGTAGAAGTAGTCCTTGAAGACGGGGGCGTGAGTGACCAGGCCCAGAGCCACGAGGAAGGCCTGCTCGAACGCCTTCCACACCACAGCCTGGCTGGGGTAGGCCTGGTCAGGGTGCTCCGTGAACAGAGTGAGGTTTCTCATGATGCTGAAAGCATGTGAAGGCCCAGGGGAATGCATAGATTTAGGGAGATTTGAAGCACCGTGCAACAACAAACTGTAACATGTATGTATCTAACAATATATGATACTACATTTTCTGTCTCTATACCATCACTATAAAAACATGGAGTCTGGTCCAGACTCCATGTTGCCATGTTGCACATCCTTCTTAAATCACAAGCTGCACAAATGACACCTTGCACATTGCAATTTGCACTATTGTATCGTTCTCTTGCACAATCTGTTTTTTTTTTGGTTACATTGTAAATTATGACTACTTATATTTTATTTTATTCCCCTTAGTATTAGCTAGAACCCCCTTAGTATTAGCTATACTTTGCTACTTTTGTATAGTTAGTCCACATATTTAAGTTTCAATATTCCTATATGTTTAATGTATGCACCTCCCTGCCAAAGTAAATTCCTTGTTTGTGCAAACACTCATGGTGAATAAAATCCCTTCTGATTCTGATTCTTCCCTCTCTCTCTACATTTTCTGTCTCTCAATAAAAATGAATAAAATGCCCAGAAGATACATATTAGAAACAAAGGAAGGAAGGGAGTTCTGAACCCTCCACCTGCTGTCCAGGTCAGTGGTGTTCCCCAGCTTGGCTCTCAGTGTCTCCAGCAAGACCCAGGGGGAGCAGTGGGCCAGAGGTGAGGGTTGGCGGGTGGAAAACAGGAACCGGATGGAACTGTCATCCGTGAAACACATGTAGCAGTGTGGCCGGTACGTCACGTTCCTCACCAGCCACTCAACACCCACCAGGGAGAAGTCGTGCACATGAAGCGCCGCCCCTGAAACACACGGCAGTCAAACAGAGGTATTATTGGCCTCTAAGTATCAATGAACCAAAACAGGTATGAATGTTGTGTTCGGGGGGCCTTCGGGGACTCACCTTTGGGCATCCTCTGCAGTAGACTGTAGATGGGGCTCTGCTGGATGAGGGACCGGGCCTTGAAAAAGTGCAAGGTCGGTGGGAAATCTGACCTCGCCATTTCCTGCTTCTTCAGCTTCTGGAGCTGTGCCCCGAGTTCAGTCTCTGCCTCTGTCAAAAGCAGGGTGCCTCCCGTCTGCATTGACGCCTCCTGCCACATCAGGGACTCTCGGAGGCGGGGGTCAGGGCTGCCCCCGCACACGGTCCCCCAGCTCAGCAGCAGGGGCAAGGTTAACAGAGTAGCCACCTGGTGGAGTTGTAGCCATGACAACATGGTCGAGCTGGTGGGCTGATCAACACCACTGCGCTCAGATTTAAAGAAAAACACAAAGAACAACAGTGACGGATTATTAAAATATGGGCAGCTATAACATTGAGTCATAATGCGGTCGATCGTACAAAAGTAAAATACTATCTTTCAACATCATTTTCTTTTGTTAAATACGTCGAATATGAACAATACATGTATTGCCTCAAATGCAATTTCAAGCAGCACTGGCCCTTTAAGAAATGGTCATAACAAAAGTTTAGACAAGTGTCTTTGTCTTCAACGTCTTGTTAAAACACAATTAAATTAACCTGCACCACACATTAAACATAATAAAACATGACAGTATGCACATTTAAATAACCCAGGACCTAAGTAATAAGGTCAGTTTGTTTAAAAATAAGCAGGAACACTGATACTGACAGTAGGGTAACGACAGCTGTCGCCTGAGAAAACCTGGTCGACAAACCGACGCACAGACCGTTGTTATTCCTTAGTTGAAATCCGCTTAATGTGGGCTATTATTATTACCGTAATTCTCTCTAACACTTCCGAGTTGCACTTCTGGCGAAAACGTCTGACCGCCTGCGCGTTTCACAGTAGCAAACTGGAGATTCTAATAACAGCTAATAACATTGTCGAGTCATTTAGGCAACATATTGCCAAATGATAGGTTACGTGAGCGTAACGGGATCTCACCACTAAACTAGCATCCGGTAAGTGGCAGGAGTGAGTATTTTAATGCTCTAATTATAACAAAATAATTGCATTTAAAACGTATTTTGTTCTCCGGCTTAGTCAAGGCTTCTAAAGTCGAAGGCTCCTCACCAACAACACTGCTACACGTCACGTCCCGCTGTTGGAGTAGGGCTGTATGTCAAGCAGATGAAGTTGATTTAAAATGTCACTGCGAAGGGAAATTAAATTATGTCGCAGAGGTAGTTTGGCACTTTGCAGTCCATTAAGTGTACGTGATGTGTCATTTACAAAAAAATCTAAAATAAATGTGGAATAGTGCGTATTGTTGCCTCTTATGCTGGACAGAGGCAAGGGTCCAAATGCTGCCGTTTAAAGATCCGGCCCTAACTGTGTCCAACTGGAAGGCCACCATCATCCAGCTACATGAATTGTTGCAAAAAAGTGTATGACGTATTTCTTTTCTAACGTTTTGAAGCTACAGTGAACCAAATAAATTGGAAAGAATTTGCAAAACAAAGGTGCTGAATAAAAATAAGGTATGAAGATTGCAATAATGAATTTGTTTTAAACCTAGTTATCAAGTCGCTATTCAAGTTAACCCTATACACTTTGTGGAGTTTATTTGGTAGGTATATTAATTGACAAATGGCAAAGCTAGGAATGAAAGCCCCTTATAACTGAACGTCCAGCGTGTTGTCATATACACAGGTATTTTGTTATATTGCTTCCCAAGATTTTTTCAAAACTTTGATCTGTTAAATATTAAGAATAATATCTTTACTAGACCAAAACACAAAACACAGCCAGCCTTTTTCCCAGGAAAAAGTTATTTATTCTAAGAAATGTACAGTATAGAAAATACTTCGGTCATTTCCAAAATAATCTATGTCAGTCAGATAAGAACTTGTAAACGTCACATAAAAATGGAACAGACAGAGTCTTTTTGATGCTGCCATGCTACTGAGGTAAATGTCAACTGTTTAAAAACAAAAAATACAACCAGACATCACATTTATATTAAAAACAAGTCCCAAAAAATTTACAAAATTTTAAAAGAGCAAATAAATATGATTCACATTTAATCCAATCTAGACGTTGTCTTTTTTTTTCTTTTTTTGTTTTTGTTTACTAGTGCAGACAGGTGACAGCAGAGAGAAGGAGAGGAGCCAAACAAGGTGAACAGACTGCAGCGAGTTATGCCATCTTGGACACAAACACAGCACATCTGCACACCTCGACAGCGTCACAACCTCACAGACCATCGAAACCACACTGTCCTTCATACAGGGACAGTCAGTTGAACACCATCTCTGAGAAGATCTCATCTAGTACAAAAAAATAAAAAATAAAACCTTAATAAGCAAAACAGCAGTACATCCTTTTACAGCACTGGAAGGACACATCTATACCGTCTCAAAGCTTCTAGCGTCTTCCTAGTCACCCCTCCTTAAAAACATCTTTGTATTTAATGCCTTGGATGCCCATCTGAGGGGGCGCTACCCCAGACACAAGCTCGCCCAAGTCTAGGACTACAACATCTGAAAACAGATTTTCCAATGCTTACTACTTTTAGACCAAGCTTCACCGAACCCATGTTGTGAAACACGAACCTAGTGACCACAGGTCTATGCTCCAAACTCACCTGCCTCTACGGTACAAAGGCTTGCTACCTGCTAGCTGAACAGATGCAACTTACATACCTACAAAAATGAGATAAAAAGCCCTTTTCTGAAGACTAACCAGCCCAGAGCCTTCCCTCCTGCTCCATGCTGACAGAACATCACAGGACAGCAAGGGCTATGCTTGGAAGGGCCGTAGTCTTACAACAGTTGCTGAATTGTCACAGGCTCCATAAAAAGTGCCAGAGTTTGGCACCGGTGACTAGATATGAAAATATATACAACAGATATGAAATGTGTTGTATATGTGTGTTAGTCCAAGGCCATTTCATGGATGTAGATTAGGTCTGATCCTAGACCTGGTCCTGATCCAGGATCACACCTGATCTGTGTCTGGGAAAACACCCCAAGAAGTCAAATGATGGAGGAGAGGGAGGATTCGGTCTGCTGAGAGACCAGACAGCAGGGTCTTAGTGATTGCCAGTTCCTGGCTACATGAGGTAGATTAATTTGCTGCCATCCTTAATGTGGGGCGCCCAGGTGCAACATTGACGTGACACGACAGAGGGGGAAAGACTCGACTTCGACACAGGCAGGGGAGAACATCAGAGGCAACAGAAGACGGGACAGGTGACATCCTGTGTTCACACAGGGAGATGGAGGTGGACAATAGCTACAGTATTGAAAATGAACCAAAACAGGAATGTGGACTTTAATGACATGTTACCCTTCCTGCCTCTCCAGAAGGACAGAGCAAGACCAGAAAACAGACTGATCAGTTTCACAGGGAAACTCAAACCAAGCAGATTGGCAGTGAGTATGGACTGAACAAATGATGACATTTTGCGCGCACACACACAGACGACGTATAACCAGTTTCTTCACATAAAAAGGAGTTTTCTGTTTGTTTGTCACATTTCCGGTCCTGGTATTTCCCTTGTTGTGGTGCTTCTTCAACAAATCCATTAAAATACCCGTATAAAACTGTACACCCTGAGGATAAAGTATTTCATTTGTTGACTTGTGGAGGAGGAGCCATGAGCACATGGGTGGGTTTCTCTCACAACTCAGAAGAGGTGCTACAGTGGGTTCATATTCAGATTAAAACAGATTCAAAACAGATTCAAAACAGATTCAAAACAGATTCAAATGCAGGTTATGCTATGCATGACAGGTTAGAAGGAGCAAATGGGTAGCAAGGAAAAAATAAAAAAGAATTCAAAGACAGCAGGGCCATTATAAATCGATTCAATCTGATATTTGCTCTGTGTACTACTGTGTGTGCATGTATCGCCAGCAGGATGCCTAGCAGGGGAGGAAAACAGTCATATTCTCCCTACTCAAGAGACAGAGGCCAGCTACACTAGAGAGTTGTACTTAACATATGTTCAAATATACACGTGGGCACACAAGCACCATCTTCAACATCCAAGGCCACTCAATTCCAGTAAGTGTAGACTAATTATTCCTAGTGCATAGCAGACAGGGCAGGTATAACTCTCTCTGCAAGTCTCTATTAAATCAGCCTTCTCTCATTGAAGGCAGCACCAACAGATGCATACAATTACATCAGATTTTGTTGTTGTTTGTTTCCATTTTGTGTTTTAGTTTTTTTAACTGCTCACAAAAAGCGGCAATTTTTTTCTCAGGACGGTCGTCTTACCTTTGCGTCTGTGGTGCTTGTATACCATTTGGTGCAGTGACGGTTACTGTACATCTAAACTCATTGACACGTACATTCAAAAAAACTAAACAAAGGCCACTGCATGCCCTGTGCGTCCACAGGAGTCTGCTGATGACGCCGTTTGGTCTACAGTCTCAAAGTACCTCCTTTCCTACACCTGAGATTCAAACGTTTGGGAAAAGAAAAGAAAGTCAAATAATAATGCCACCGGCTGTTCTCCTGTTCTGCTTCCATGATCCTTTCGCAGCCTCCACCAGCCCTGCTTCCAGAGAGAGCCTCTCGCCGCAGGGTGGAAGGGCTAGCCCAGCCTCAGAGCCCTACATCTCATACAGAGGGAGGGATGGTGGGAGAAAGGGATGGAGGGGGGGATGGAGGGAGGTAGGGATGGAGGGAGGTAGGGATGGAGGGAGGTAGGGATGGAGGGAGGGGGGTAGGGATGGTGTTCTCCCACACAGAGGCCAGTCCGGTGTATCCAGTGTTCCTACAGACCAGCCAAGTGAGGACAGAGGGCTGACTACAGTCTCGACAGCAGGATGGTCAGTGGTACAGAGATCAGGCAGTCTCTCTCTGGCAGTCAGCCCACAGCAGAGTGCGCTGGTCAGGCAGTGTTGACGGTTGGCGCCCCCCACGTGGTGACTGGCTAGATAACACAGTAAGTCTCTGGATGGTGTATGTCACCGGGGGTTCAGTAGACAACTACAACTTGATCCTGACAGAGATGCTCAAATAAATATGTCTCCTTTCTTGATGCCTGTTAAACATGCTCCTTGGTCTGGGTATCCTGCGGTTCAGAGCTTCCTGGTGCCTTGGTACAAGTTCAGACTGGCGGAGAGACCAGTCACTTCAGTCGCTCCAGTGAAGGTACAGGATGTGACAGTAGCAGCCACTCACGGTTAACAGGAAGCACGAATGTTGGTGTAGGTTCATGGATGATATACAGGCACAGATTTCAGATGTTTTTGTTGTATTTTTCCCTAACCTGAAAATAAAAACCAGTTCAGAGTTAAGCGTTTCATGGTGACAAAGACACGGATCAAAAAGGTTTCCATCCTTTGACATTTCATTTACAGTCCAGTGTTAGACAATACTAACTGTTATCCCCCCCATACCGTGACTTACCCAGACACTGCCTCCTACAGCCCTTGCTTGCTGTTGGGACCACCGGGAGACCCAGTACACATCATCTGCCTGGAGGATCAACAACAAAGAACAATAACCAAACAGCCCATCTCCCCTCATGGGAGCCCACTCCCTTCAGTGACTTGGCTCTCACTCGACTGTTTGATGCATCGGTGAGGTGGCTGTTTCAAAACTCTCCCATCTAGTCTGCAAGTCCTTATGGGATGGGAGAAGGGACACTAAGTGTGTGTGGCTCCCTGTCTAAGAGAGCATACCATGTAGACTGAGGCCTTTCCACAGGGCCCTGGGTTCAATTCCAGCCCTGGCCATTTCCTGCATGTCCTCCCCTCTCCCCTCCCCTCCCCGTCCCCCCGCACTATCTCTCTATCCCTATGCAGCAGAAAAGCCCTAAAATACATGTACAACATAAACAGGTGTGATCTCCGCTGTGTGTCTCTTACCCTGGGTGCAGGTAGTGTTCTGGGGCCAGGGCCCTCTGCTGCACCATCATGCCCTGGTAATGCCCACCGGCCTGGGGGTGTCTGTACACGGCCAGGCCCATGCGATGGCTCTGCCCCGGCGAGTAGGGCAGCTGCTGGGGCCTCTGCAAGGCCTCCATCAGATGGGGGTGGGGTCTCTGGGTGGCGTAGGGCCCTCGGGGGTAGGCCTGGCTCTGGTAGGGGCCCCGGGACATCATGTGTGGGGGCGGAGCGCCGCCCTGCTGCATGCCAGGGTGTATTGTGCGGGGGTCGTACAGGTAGCCGGCGGGGGCGGCCGAGGGGTGAGCGGCGCGCCGGCGGGAGGCGGCGTTGTGGCTGTCCAGGTCCAGGATCTGCTTGGGGCTCTCCGGGCGCTCGGTGCCCTCCTCCAGGCGGGCCAGCTTGGCAGGGCTCCCGGCCCCGCCGTCCGGCCCCTCGCCCCCCGCGTGGTGGACCTCCGGCAGGGGGCTGGGGGAGAGCAGGCCGCCGCTGGAGCCCTCGGAGCCCAGAGGAGACACGCTGCTCTCCTTCTGGCGGCCGTTGGCGGAGGGCAGGTAGGTGTTGGAGGGCATGGGGTGGCGGGGCTGGTACTGGGGGCGGTGCCACTCGTCGGAGGGGTACCCCACCTGGCTGGTGCCCTGGGCCTGAGCCTGGGAGTAGAAGTGTTGCTGCGGGTACTGGGGAGGGTACATGTTGGGACTGCCTTGCGCGTGCTGCTGGCCAGCCATGTGGTAGGGGAACACGGCCCCCTGCTGGCTGTAGGTGTGGTAGCGGGCTGGGCTGTGGTGCGGGCTGGTCATGGCCTGGTGCACGGTTTGGTTGGGGTACGGCTGGCGTTGAGAGGGAGGCATGGGCCGCGTCATCGGCTGGCTGTAATGACCGTGAGGAGGGCTGGCGTACTGGGCCACGCCTCCATTCTCCTGTCCCTGGGTTTGGGAGGGCAGAGCTGGATTGTGGCCCGGGGACGGGCCCCTCGGCCCGGGCCCTTGCCTGGCCACGCTGCCCCCTAGCTGGGTGTTGGGCTTGGGGCTGAAGGCCTGCTGTCTGTAGATGCCGTTGGGGGCTGCGGTCTTCCCCATGCCGGGGTTGCTGTGCTGCTGGGGACCAGAGCTGCCTGCTCCTCCTCCCCCAGGATCGCCTCTGCCGGTGGGCTCGCTGGGCTTCTGGTCCCCCTGGTCGGCCGGGCTGGGCTGGGGGGCCATCTGAGGGGCGGGGTGGCTGGGGGGCAGGGAGGTGAGGGGGGCCGGCTGGGGGGGCGTGGGCTTAGGGCCCTGTGGGGGAGCACTCTGGGGCATGCTGTGCATGGGGCCGGGCTGGGGAGGACCTGGCTGGAGGGGGTTCTGCCGGTGGCCCAGTTGTTGTAGGGGATGGTTCTGGTGCTGAGGGTTTGGCTGGGGAAGGTTCTGAGCGAGGTGTGGAGGGAGGTTGGGATTCAGGGCGCTGCGGGAAAATTGTTGATGGGCGTTCGGGGGAGCTGTGCTCTCTGAGGAGCCAGGCGGAGGAGCAAGCTGCTGCTGGGCATTCTGGGTAGTCTGCTGGGAGCCATCCTGGGGCTGACGCGGGCCCTGTGGGGCTGCGTTGTTGCTAGGATGTGCGGGAGCCGTGGAACAGCCGTTGGGAGGCGGCGTGGGCCGGTTCTGGGGCTGGGGGCGGGGGGAGCCCTGGAGGGCGCCCTGGCCCCGGTTCGTTTCCCTCTCCTGGCTGTGGCCCTCGGAGATTGCTGGGTGTCCCGGTGCTTCAGACAGCGGCTCTCTGCTCCCGCTCTCCTGGGCTCCTCTGTCCCAGCTGAGGGCTGGAGGGGGGGCGCTCTGCAAGCCCCCGCCGGGCCTCGAGGGGCTTGGGAAGGGGCGGCGCTCCTGGTCGCCATGGACACGGGAGACACGCGGAACCTGGTTGGCGGCCATCTTGGGATCCAACGTCGAACCTGAAGAGTAACAAAGAAAATTGGGTTGTTAATAATACCTGTGTACTTTCATAGTGTGTTAAAATGTGTTTACACCGTGAGCAAGGTCATCTTCTGCTTACAAGGACTCAAGGAGGGTTGAACAGTGATGTTTGATTAAATGTGTTGTTTAAAATAGTTTCTCCGCATTGAGAGATAGGAACCAGATGGAGTTTTTGTAGAGTACCTCTAGTGATGAAATGTCCTCCGCTTACTCATGCCCTCAAAGCTTGTCACTTCACTGAACTAATGAATATTCAATTGGCCACTTACTGTGAGAAATAATTAAAATGAAATTGGAGGGGGTTGAGGGGGGATTGCTTATGAAATAAAAGACAACATCCCAGGTCTAAGAGATACATATATATATATATATATACACACACAGAGAGAGAGAGAGAGAGAGCATGAGAGAGAGAGAGAGAGAGAGAGAGAGTGTGAGACTGAGAGCATGAGAGACAGAGCAAAAGGGAAAGAGAGAGTGCGTGCGAGAGACCCAGAGAAACGGAGAGAGAGGAGAAGCCAGAGGAGGTTGTTGTGTACCTTTAGGCAGCGTAGCGTGGGGCTGAGTGGCAGGCTGGCTGTCTGGCCCATTGTCTCTGGCAGGGCGCAGCAGCTGAATCTCCGGGTGAGCAGGGGGGTGAGGGGCGGGGTGAGGGGCTGGGGCGCTGCCAACTCCCTGCGGGGGCCCTGGCAGTTGCTGCTGCTGCTGCTGAAAGTTGCCCATGTGCTGTGGAGGGCTTGCAGCAGGGGGTCTGGAGGAGGCAGACAGCTGCTGCAGGGCCAGCATCTCTGGGCTCTCCAGCATGGAGGCCAGGCGAGGCCTGGAGGAGTCCTGGGGCCCCAGGGGGGCCCGGGGGCCCATGGGCCCGGGCGAGCTCACGGATGTGGGCATGCCGTACTGGGCGCTGTGGGGGGGGTAGCCTGGGTGGGCGGCCTGCTCCGGCCAGGGCTTGGGGGGCATGTGGTGTGGAGGAGGGGGGCCGTGGGGGTTGTAGTGGAGCTGGTTGCCCATGCTGGGGTCCTGCATGCCAGCGCCCCCTGCAGGCCTCTCTGGGCCCTGGTGGTGCATGCCGGGCCACATGCCAGGGGGGCAGTAGCTGGGGTAACCATGGCGACCCAGGCCCTCGGGCCTCGGGTAGCGGTTCCCCAAGGGGTGCAGGGTGTGGCCGTCGGGCCGCTGGCGAGACGGGTACATGCTGGCCTCGGGAGGGGGGGTGCAGAGGCCCCCGGACTGCAGGGCCAGGGGCCGGGGCCCCAAGGAGGGGCCGTGGGTTGGGCCCATGTATGGAGGCTGGGGCGAGGGCTGGGGCTGGGGCTGGAGGTGACGGGGATCCGGACCCATCTGGTACCTGGGGCCCACGTGGTGATGGCTGTCCACCATGGGATGCTGCAACACAAGACAAGCCATCAGAATATCAGCTCAGCCTGATCCGTTCACAAGATCACTGCATGAATAGGATCATGATCATCATCAGAAAATCATGTCCCCAGCTAGGTTGATACGGATAAGAAGTTATTCAATTGTGTTTAATATGAGTAACCTTGTAATAAGTGTTGGGTGATATTAATGAAATGATTCATCAACATAAAATGTTTCATTTCAGTTTTTATGACCTATTTAAAATTTTCACCCGAAGAGAAAAGGTTTAACTTAACCACTTTATTTGTATTTAACCACTTTACTTATCAAAGCACGTATGTAATAACTGTATCTTGAGAGGTTGCAGGTATATCGCAAACTGTCCTTTTTCATCCACAATGTCCTTGCTGTCTGCACTCTGTATCTCACTCCACAACGTTTGTTATTGTGTCACATGTCGATGGTGCAACCGATTGGCTGTCACTTGTAGCACACTCCGTGGGATACGATAGGCTGTTTATAAGCCAGGGAGGGAGCGCACTCGAAAGATTGTTCTTCGTTTGTTCATGCAACAGAATTTAACATTAAGCGCTTTTATGGTGGTTTGAATTTCATGAATTTAAGTGAAACTATCAAACATTCTGTCAAAACATTTTCGTATTACTATTTATGTAGTGCATATCGAGGTGCATATCCCTATCGTTTCAGGGAGAGATTCTTTATATATTTTTGGCGGCCGTTATTATAGGCAGTGGTATAGACCGGTATATAGGCTACCTCTATAATATTAGCTTGGCTGATTTATAAATGGCGGAATTGCACAGTAGGTCCAGTGTCGCCGTTCTCTCCGACAAATCAGGGGTGTCAGGTGGCTGAGCGGGTAGAGCATCGAGCTAGTAATCTGAAGGTCGCCAGTTCGATTCTTGGCCGGTACACATGACGTTGTCCTTGGGCATGGAACTTCACCCTACTTGCCTCGGGGAGAATGTCCCTGTACTTACTGTAAGTCGCTCTGGATAAGAGCATCTGCTAAATGACTAAATGTAAATCAGATATCTGCGGTGTTTTCACTGTTTATACTTATTTTTTCACCTCGACGGGCATGTTCAAAGAAAAATACCAGGTAGCCTACTAGCTACCAGATGTGCACAATGGAAAACACCCCAAAAAGGTCAGTCAAGTTGAACAGATCCCATGCAGTGTAAAAGCTCAAACAAACATGTCAAAGAGTATAGAAGAATATGAGTTTGACTTTGTTTAGTTGCCAGTAAACCAGCCTGACCGTGTCTCCAGGGTGGGTCTCCGTACCTGCATGTTGTAGCCGGGGGGCATGCAGTGTGCACCGGGATCCCCAGGCCGGGGCATGTGCCCCCCCTGCCCAGGGTAGGAGGAACGAGGGTCCATGGGCATCCTCTGGCCATACATGGGGGGGCCAGGGGGCCGATGGAGCTGGAAAGGGATCGGGGAAGTTCAGTCTGGCTCCACATTGGAAAGAGCAAATCCCTAGCTAACTACCTATCCAAAGTGTCTCCTAGGGATCAAAGGTCCCTCTAACCCCATCCTGTACGTACACTTCTGATGGTCACACACTCTCCCCTCCAACATAACACAGTTCTAGCTACCAGACACACACACACACACACACCTGGTGTCCAGGGTGGTACATCCCAGGCCTCACATTGCTGCCATGGTGCCCTTGACCAGGGTGCCCTTGACCAGGGTGCAGGCCATGGGGGTAAGGAGGCCCGCTGGCCCAGTGTGGGGGTGGGGGCAGGTGGGCGGGCTTGCCCCCCTGCTCCTCCACAGGGGTGCTGCCCTTGCCCCCGTGGGCGCTCCTCCTGCGCTGCTGGGCCTGTTCGGTGGCCCTGATCAGGCTCCCTGGCCCCGCCTGCTTCTGGCCGCGGCTCCGCCTCTTCTCCTTGCGCTCGCGCTCCTCGCCACTGACGTGGAACTCCTCGTCCGTGTCGGCGTCCTCCGCAGGGAGGTGTTTGAGCAGCGCGCGGCTGAAGCAGCGCTCCAGGGACTCGGCCATGATGGTGTACTCTGGAGGAGCGGGAGGGGGGAGGAGCAGGAAGGGGGAGGAGCAGGAGCGGGGAGCAGGAGGGAGGAGCAGGAGGGAGGAGCGGGAGGGGGAGGGGGGGAGCAGGAGGGGGGATGAGCGGGAGGGGGGAGCAGGAGGGAGGAGCGGGAGGGGGGAGCAGGAGGGGAGCAGGAGGGGGGAGGGGGGAGCAGGGAGCAGGGGAGGGGCGGGAGGGGGGAGCAGGAGGGGGGAGCAGGAGGGAGGAGCGGTGAGATATGCAGGAGCACACAAGTACACACACAGGGATCACAGACATGTCCAGGATTGATTCCGTTTCCCACTCAAACAGACCCCTCACGAACACCTGCTGACGAGCATGCACACGCACGCACAAGAGTCATATCTGTATGCCATATGTGCACACACACCATGGCTTCATCTGTACCACACACACACACACACACACACAACTCTACTCTGTTCTTCAGCTAGAGTAGGCTAGCTGACCTGGTCAGGGGGCGTTTGCTGACCTCTGCCCCCACCACCCCCCCACGCCTGTCCCTGGGGTGAGCATTCAGATGGATGGATGGTTCCAGACAGGGGGCTTAGGGGCTGGAATGTCTCTGGCAGTGCAGGCAGGGCCCAGCAGCCTGTCCCCAGCCCCCCCCAGCCCCCTCCAGCCCTCCTACCCCCCCAGCCCTGGAGCAAGGCTCAATCTCTCCTCATTAATCACTGTCAGCATTGGCCAAGCCATGGCCTCTCTCTCTCTCCCACCCCCCACTCCTCTCTGAAATCTTCTTTCCCCAAAAGCGTGCATTCCCTCCTCTCCAGTCTGTCTCTAAGAGCACTTAGCGAGATTGATTTGAGCCTCAGTCCAGTCATAGACCACATCCAAACACATCCGAAAACATTTTGTCACACTTCTAAATGCAGGGGGAGTTTCTGCCGGGGGACTGAGAGAGGGACTGCAGGTTGTGTTTGAGGGAGAAGTCCTTCATGTCGTGGTTCTCACCACTGTCCTCTCCGTTGTACTCCATGCAGTTCTCAAACATGAGCTTGACGTCGGCCACAAACTCGTCCTTGGCAACGTAGTCCCCCTGGTTCAGCTTCCTCTCGATGGTGGACAGGTCCATGGGCGTCTGGGGACAGAAGAACACGTCCTGGTCAACACGAGGAGCCACAGGCCTGCTCGTCACCCCTAAATGCTCATGGAGCCTCTTTTATCTCCCTGACCATAGAGTAGGGCCCTGTGTTTGTTGATCTTTAATATACTTTGCTTTATCAGTTTGCGTTTCCTAAATAGACACATTTTCATTGATGGAACCCCCCCTTTTTTACCTTGGCACACACCCCTTGCTACTGATTGGCCATGCATTACAACAGGTCATTAAAATAAAACCTTCATAATACATTAAGACACTTCGAATAACATTGGATTCTTCAACACATTTCAACAGTGGGACAATATTTTACAACTGTACCAAGATAACTCTCAGTTGATTGATGAGCAATTAGGGGGGAATTGTTTAACCTTTTGTTAAACCTTAAAATTGATTGTTTAACCTATCCCTAACCCAATTTCTGGAATTGATTTCTGGAACCAACAGATGTTTTTCTTTTCTTCCAGAAGCCTTTATTTTGGTGTTGTTTTGTATTCCAGAACTAGGTTTAGTCTGTGTGGCGTTTCCCAGCAGCAGGTGGTTAGCTCTCAGCGGCGACAGGCTGGGTAGCTACCTGGATCAGATCATGGTAGTTGGGCGCGTAGGAGTCATCCACCGGCTCCAGGAACGGCCAGGCATCCTTGTGGGCCTTCAGGGTCTCCAGCACTGGGGAGGGGAGGAGGGTGGAGGCAGAAGGTGGAGGGTGGAGGCAGAAGGTGGAGGGTGGAGGCAGAAGGTGGAGGGTGGAGGCAGAAGGTGGAGGAGAAGAGTCTATAAGTTACACAACGCCCGATCAATACACCCAAGGTAAATCTGTAGACAATTTAACTTATTTATGATCGATTCAACATGAAAACGTCCATACCTTTGTACAAAGCGGTGTAGTCGTCATCGATTTCATAACTGCAAAGAAAGGCACAAAAGGCAAGAAATGTGATGTGTGAGCCGCGTTCCATGTATGTGACGTTACAGCGTTGGTCCTGACAGACAGGGCAGAGCGAAGCGGATGAACAGGAAGCACAGAGAGAACAGGAAGTGGAGAGAGAACAGGAAGAGGAGAGAGAACAGGAAGTGGAGAGGAAGGGTAGAGAAGAGGAAGGGTAGAGAGGAGGAAGTGGACAGAGAACAGGAAGTGGAGAGAGAACAGGAAGAGGAGAGAGAACAGGAAGAGGAGAGAGAACAGGAAGTGGAGAGGAAGGGTAGAGAAGAGGAAGGGTAGAGAGGAGGAAGTGAACAGAGAACAGGAAGAGGAGAGAGAACAGGAAGTGGAGAGGAAGGGTAGAGAAGAGGAAGGGTAGAGAGGAGGAAGTGAACAGAGAACAGGAAGTGGAGAGAGAAGAGGAAGTGGAGAGAGAACAGGAAGGGGAGAGAGAACAGGAAGGGCAGAGAACAAGAAGTGGAGACAGAAGAGGAAGGGTAGAAGAGGAAGTGGACAGAGAACAGGAAGTGGAGAGAGAAGAGGAAGTGGAGAGAGAACAGGAAGTGGAGAGAGAACAGGAAGGGGAGAGAGAACAGGAAGGGCAGAGAACAGGAAGTGGAGAGAGAAGAGGAAGGGTAGAGGAGGAAGTGGACAGAGAACAGGAAGTGGAGAGAGAAGAGGAAGTGGAGAGAGAAGAGGAAGTGGAGTGAGAACAGGAAGTGCAATGGCGGGTCTTACAACTCTTTGGTCCTGCGAGCGCGGCGGACGGGGGAGTGTGGCTCCAGGTGGAGCAGCTCTGGAGGAAGATCCTTCCCCTGAGACAGCAGCCACGCCCTCTCCTCACGCAGCTTCCTCCTCCGCGCCCGCTCTGGAGGGGGGGGAGGGGGGGAGGGGGGGAGGAAGGGGCAGAGGAAAAGACAGGGAGGGAAATAGTCAGTTAAAGACAACAACCACCATGGTGCTAGCGACAATGGTAGTTAGCCCCAGCTACCACAGCACACACAAGACGTCCAGGGATGAAGCCAGCAGGAACCCTCATCCACCGAGGCCTTGAACCCCCCGGGGCTACTGCAGGGAGGTTTACTGGACCAGGGAAGCTGGCTGAGGATGGGTTTTCCTCTGCAGCAACAGCATGACTTGACAGTTCTTCAAACAAGAGCCGACGGCTCACGAGAGAGACACTCTCCCGGTTCCGGAGTTCACCTGTTGCCCACGCCTGCAGCCCCCCCCACCCCCCCCCCCCCAACCCACCCCCGCGCTGCTCGCGGAGCCCACAGAGAGGGCGGAGATGCCCCCGAGGAGCCCCGCGCTCCATCCACCTACACCACCCCCCCACCACCACCACCACTACTACGCAGCTGATCAAAAGAAGGAGGAACAGAGAGAGGACCGGAGGAGAGAAGAAAGAGGAGAAGAGAGGGTGTGTGCATCCGCTGACATGAAAGGCAGGCTCTCGCCAGGCCCCTGCAGGGAGGATTAAAGATGTTTGAGGGAGGATTCCACACAGGGTCCATCTAGGAGGAGACCCAGCCTGTTAAACATTGATGAGGCCCCTCCACACAAGCACAATCAGCAGTTAATTAACCCCTGACAGATGACATCAGAGAGGGAGAGAGAGCGAGAGTGAGGGAAAGAGAAAGCGGGGAAGAGGCAGAGACGGGGAAAGGAGAGAGGGAAAGAGACGGAAGGAAAAGAGGGAAAGAGAGAGAGGGGGGGGGGGGAGTCAGAGAGACAGAGAAGGAAAAGAGAAAGAGTGAACGAAAGCCAGAGAGAGATGGAGCCCCTGTGATTAAAATGCCGGAACATTCCTCTGCCTAAACAGATCCCGGTGCCCAGGCTGTGGT
>NC_140374.1:2540000-2685000 GCF_054491055.1 Hypomesus nipponensis
ACCCTCCTCTACCTCCACGTCCAGTCCCCTACCCTCCCCTGCCTCCACGTCCAGTCCCCTACCCTCCCCTACCTCCACGTCCAGTCCCCTACCCTCCCCTGCCTCCACGTCCAGTCCCCTACCCTCCTCTGACGGTCCTCCAGGGCGGAGCTGCTCACCTGAGGCAGACAGCGGAACATCAGGCCCATCCTCATTCCTCACATCAGGTTCGCCCTCACTGGAACACACACACAAGCCAGGTCAACCATCACTCAAGAATCACCATGGATATGGAAGATGAGAAGGGATTAACATAGGCCTTTACACTTCATGTTTGGTCATTCATGTATGTTGAGAGAATAGGTGCATCACTGTGCTGCTGCTAAACAGGAGCAGGAAGTGTCCTCTCACCTTGGCCTGACCTCCTCCAGCTTCTTCTTCTTTGGTGGTCTTCCTCTCTTCCTCTTCTCTGGTGGTTTGACCTCCACCTGAGTTTCACTGGAGAAGAAGTGCAATAAGAGTGGCCCAAGAATAAAGAAATCCCTTCAATTACAGGTCTGCTTTTACAACAGTAGTTATCCTTACAACAGCCCACGCTATTAACCTCTGACATGCTTGTAAATACAGGCTGTAATGTTGACCCTGGGTCCTCTGTAATTACCACCAACACAGTTGTCCCATGGGAGTAATTACTATTTAAACATCAAGCTCAGGGTACCGGTGGATACAGACTTGGCCATGATCACAGTGGTGTGGTTAGGAGGTGAAAACCATCTCCACGAACTTGACTTTCCACTAACCAACCTTCCTGTGTTGTTATGTGTCAGCAGGGTTGCAGTCACACACGCCCTGGTATAGTATGAGTGGCGGTGAATCATCTCCTCCTAAGTGTCCCAGCTGTGAGAGGTGTGTGTGTGTGGTGTGTGAGACTGTGTGTGTGGTGTGTAAGAGAGGTGTGTGTGTGTGTGTGCTGCCAGCGTACCTGAGCTGGTCAGCTCTCCTCTTGACTGGCTCCTCCTTGTACATGCGTGTGCCGTAGAAGTACCAGTAGAGAGCCCCACTGCCATCCTGCCCCAGGGGCTCCACGCGCAGGCTGTCAGCATCCAGACCCTGGGGGACAGCAGGAAGTGAACACTAGAGGAACTGCAGGGCTGGGGGGACCACAGGAAGTGAACACTAGAGGAACTGAAGGGCTGGGGGGACCACAGGAAGTGAACACTAGAGGAACTGCAGGGCTGGGGGGACCACAGGAAGTGAACACAAGAGGAACTGCAGGGCTGGGGGGACCACAGGAAGTGAACACTAGAGGAACTATAGGGCTGGGGGACCACAGGAAGTGAACACTAGAGGAACTGAAGGGCTGGGGGGACCACAGGAAGTGAACACTAGAGGAACTGCAGGGCTGGGGGGACCACAGGAAGTGAACACTAGAGGAACTGCAGGGCTGGGGGGACCACAGGAAGTGAACACTAGAGGAACTGCAGGGCTGGGGGGACCACAGGAAGTGAACACCAGAGGAACTGCAGGGCTGGGGAGGACGACAGGTAGTGAACACTAGAGGAATTGCAGGGCTGGGGACGACGACAGGAAGTGAACACAAGAGGAACTGCAGGGTTGGGGGGACCACAGGAAGTGAACACTAGAGGAACTGCAGGGCTGGGGACGACGACAGGAAGTGAACACTAGAGGAACTGCAGGGCTGGGGGGACCACAGGAAGTGAACACTAGAGGAACTGCAGGGCTGGGGGGACCTCAGGAAGTGAACACTAGAGGAACTGCAGGGCTGGGGGGACCACAGGAAGTGAACACCAGAGGAACTGCAGGGCTGGGGGGACCACAGGAAGTGAACACTAGAGGAACTGCAGGGCTGGGGGGACCACAGGAAGTGAACACTAGAGGAACTGCAGGGCTGGGGGGACCACAGGAAGTGAACACTAGAGGAACTGCAGGGCTGGGGGGACCTCAGGAAGTGAACACTAGAGGAACTGCAGGGCTGGGGGGACCACAGGAAGTGAACACTAGAGGAACTGCAGGGCTGGGGGGACCTCAGGAAGTGAACACTAGAGGAACTGCAGGGTTGGGGGGGAGGTAGCGACATGTCTGGCTAGGGTTGGGCAGGGTGTGACAGGTATGTGTGCTCTGTGTGTGTGTGTGTGTTCTGTCTGTGTGTGTGTTCTGTGTGTGTGTGTGTGTGTGTGTTCTGTGTGTGTGTGTGTGTGTGTTCTGTGTGTGTGTGTGTTCTGTGTGTGTGTGTGTGTGTGAGTGTGTGTGTTCTGTGTGTTCTGTGTGTGTACCTTGAGCAGGTCGAAGACGTCGGCAGCATCCAGGCGGTAGTCACACAGCCTGTGCAGCAGTTCCACCTGCGTGCGGAGGGGCTGGCCCCCAAACGGGCCTTGCCGCAGGGGGTTGGGCTTGCCCTCCTCCAGCTCCCAGCGGTAATTGATGATGTCATCCAGGTAGCTGCTGAACGCCTGGGGCCTGGGGGAGGGGGCAAGGTGAGGAATAAAAGCGATTGAGTATGTCAAAAATGAAGTAGATAAGGGCTCATATATTGATATATGCTGAACAATGAAGTCTAGCAATAACTGTTGGATGGAATCTTGACCAAACTGGAGTTCATTCTTTTGAAACAGCGACACCCTTTGGTTCAGCTGACACTGGATCTCTAATCCTTCCTTCATATCTAGCGTGAGCACAATCCATTAAATCTCCTGTCGCCTCCAAAACGCCTGCTCTTTGAAGCCCGCGCTACGCCGTCAAACGCAAACACATGCTCTGTATTGAGAACAGACATATGTGATTAAACAGAAATGCTGATTGGGTGATGGCTTGACAAAATGACAACGAGATGACAACCACCACAACAATGGCTGTGATACAAAGGAGATTCCCTCCAGTCCTCTGGGATCCATGCTCAAGCGCCACTCATTCACTTGCAAATGACGTCCTCGCACTACATAGAGGGGCTCAATCGCTGCCGGTCGTCCATTGTCAGAGCGAGGGAAAACAATGCAAGCCACCGTAGTTGTTTCAAGGGGAAGAAAGGAGTTTGTGATCAAGGCAGGCGCGTCGAGGCCTCCTGGAAGGTTGGAGTGATTGTTGGCGGTGGGGTTTGGGTAAATAAGTGTTGGTTCTGGGTCAGATGTGGCTGATTAGGCTGAGCCCTTCAGCTCCTGCTCAGACGAGCAGAGACAAGAGCGGGCTGAGAGAGACGGCGGGGCAACAGCCCTTCACACCAGAGGGGAAAAGAGGGAGGAGAAGAAGAAGGGAAAAAAAAAGGAGAGAAAGAGAAAAAAGGGAGAAAAAAGGGGCTTATCTTGAAAGAGCAGTGTGCACTTTCACACAGCTGCAGGACCCCCACTGACACATCCTCTCTCCACACTCTCTCTCTCTCTCTCTCTCTCTCTCTCTCTCTCTCTCTCTCTCTCTCTCTCTCTCTCTCTCTCTCTCTCTCTCTCTCTCTCTCTCTCTCTCTCTCTCACTCTATCTCTCTCACCTATCTCTCTCACTATCTCTCTCTCTCTCTCTCCCTCCCTCCCTCTCCCCCATCTTCCTTGCAGTCTCTCCCTCCACACCTCTCACTACGCCCTCCTCTCTCTCTCCTCTCGCTCTCTCTCTCCCTCTCTCTCTATCTCTCTCTCTCTCTATCGCTCCCTCCCCCTCTCTCCCTCCACACCTCTCTCCCCCCTCCCCCAGGCTCTGCCGGAGCGTTAACATGTGTGGATGGAAAGGGCAGCTCAGTAAAAGGCCAGGGTCCAGCACCGAGCCCCAGGACGCCAGCCGCTGTCCGCTCCAATAAAGCAACCAGCCTGTTACTGCCAGCCTGCTACAAACCAGCCTGTCTCCCTGTTACTGCCAGCCTGCTACAAACCAGCCTGTCTCCCTGTTACTGCCAGCCTGCTACAAACCAGCCTGTCTCCCTGTTACTGCCAGCCTGCTACAAACCAGCCTGTCTCCCTGTTACTGCCAGCCTGCTACAAACCAGCCTGTCTCCCTGTTACTGCCAGCCTGCTACAAACCAGCCTGTCTCCCTGTTACTGCCAGCCTGCTACAAACCAGCCTCCCTGTTACAGTCACTGCTATCCTGTCTCCCTGCCTGTCTGTCTGTCTGAATGGTTATACTGGATAATTCCTGTCTCCTGACTCAGAGTGACTGGTCTACTGGCAGTCCTGATAACGCTGCTGATTGGGTAGGAACAGGGGGGAGGTGGGGGGGAGGGCAGGGGGTGTGGTTCAAGGCCCCTCTGCAGGCTTCTTAGCTCTCTCCCTCCCTCCCTCCCTCCCTCCCTCCCTCTCGCACCCCACCACCTCGTCAAGGACGTGTCAGGGGCTGAAGCCCTTCCAGGGCTGCTAGGTGCTGGGGCCACACTCAGTACACAACTACGCAGCACCTCAGCCCTCCAGGAACCAGGCTGACTGGCTTCTCCACCCAGGCTGTGAGTCACCCCTCCTGGCTGCGTGAGCAGGGCATGCCCATGCGAGCTCCACGGCGCCGGGTAGGGAGATAATTACACTTCCTGTCGCCTGCCAGGGAAGGCAGGAAGTCTGCGGCAGGTCGAGCAGGTTAGCGTCGTTAGTCAGGCGGTCAAGAGGTGATGGACAAGAATGCTGCTGGCCGGGCGAAGGAGTTCAGGAGGGAGGAGACGAGAGCTGAGGGCGCACACAGGACCCAGCGTTAGACCAGAGTCTGGGGCTGTGGAGAGACCAGAGTCTAGGGCTAAGGAGAGACCAGAGTCTGGGGCTGTGGAGGGACCAGAGTCTGGGGCTGTGGAGAGACCAGAGTCTGGGGCTGTGGAGATACCAGAGTCTGGGGCTGTGGAGATACCAGAGTCTGGGGCTGTGGGGAGACCAGAGTCTGGGACTAAGGAGAGACCAGAGTCTGGGGCTGTGGAGAGACCAGAGTCTGGGGCTGTGGGGAGACCAGAGTCTGGGGCTGTGGAGAGACCAGAGTCTGGGGCTGTGGAGGGACCAGAGTCTGGGGCCTACGGAGAGACCAGAGTCTGGGGCTGTGGAGAGACCAGAGTCTGGGACTAAGGAGAGACCAGAGTCTGGGGCTGTGGAGAGACCAGAGTCTGGGGCTGGGTACTCACGTGATGTCGCTGCGCTGGTAACATCCCTGCAGAAGACAGGATATGAGGTCTCCCAGGAACTCTGTGTCCTGCTTCAACAAAGCTTCCTCTAGCTCCTAGAGAGAGGGAGGGAGAGGGAGTGGGGGAGGAGAGGGAGAGTGGGAGAAAGAGACAGAAGGAAAGAGAGAGGAGAGAGCAAGAGAAGCGAAAAGGGGGAGGGAGAACGAGAGAGGAGGGGGAGAGAGAGGAGGGGGAGAGAGAGAGAAGAGGGGAGGGGGACAGAGAGAGGAGGGGGACAGAGAGAGGAAGGAGGGGGACAGAGAGAGGAGGGGGACAGAGAGAGGAAGGAGGGGGAGAGAGAGAGAGAGAGAGAGAGAGAGAGAGAGAGAGAGAGAGAGAGAGAGAGAGAGAGAGAGAGAGAGAGAGAGAGAGAGAGAGAGAGAGAGAGAGAGAGAGAGAGAGAGAGAGAGAGAGAGAGAGAGAGAGAGAGAGAGAGAAAGAGAGAGAGAGAGGAGGGAGGGAGAGAGAGAGGGAGGGGGAGAGAGAGGAGGGGAGGGGGAGAGAGAGGAGGGGGACAGAGAGAAGAGGGGGACAGAGAGAGGAGGGGGAGAGAGAGAGAAGGAGAGAGAGGGAGAGAGAGGCGGGGAGAGAGCGGGAGGGAGAGACAGCAGGAGGGTTAGGTCAGTCACTACTCTGGTGGTGTCGAGTTCTACACACGACCAGGGTTTAACAAACATGCGACCAGATCGGACCTGAAGGCAGCATATAACATTTTACTACTGCCATTCGTCACAGCTGAGCGCACAGCCCACCATGGTGCACACACACAGCCTGACGACAACACTGGGATCCTGGGTACATTTACCAGCTTTAAAATAGAGTTGGACACCTTTGAATGAAACAACATCTCGACTCTCTCTGCTAGCATAACTTATTGGGGGGCAGGGGGCTTGGACTTCAAAATCAAAAGTCGGAGCCATGAGAGTCAACACAGACTGTTGAAGTAAAATATCTCCGATACAAAGCAGGTCAAACCGACTTCAGGTGTGTCCCTGAGTGTGTGCGTGTGTGTCTGCGTGGACCACGCTTTGTGTCGGACAACTCCAGGGAATTTGCGAGTTCTTTGAGGGGTCTTTTCTGCCAGTGGTTGGAGCCCAGGTTCAAGTTCCACCCTGACCCCTCTCCTGCCTGGCATTGTGCGGAGGCCATTGA
The DNA here is from genome assembly GCF_054491055.1 of Hypomesus nipponensis. Lineage (NCBI taxonomy): Eukaryota > Metazoa > Chordata > Actinopteri > Osmeriformes > Osmeridae > Hypomesus > Hypomesus nipponensis. The sequence continues at coordinate 2,546,261 of NC_140374.1, forward strand.
TGCTCGGCGGAGCGGCAGTAACAGGGAGGGCCGGCGCTAAAGCCCTGAAAGAGCCTGGGGGAGGAGACAGCAGGAGACCTGGACCGCCACACGGACACGCCCCCACGCCTCGGCCGGCCAACCACACCCAGGCACCTCAATCCAGTTCCCAGCATGCTCTCTCACTGCACGAGCTACCCAGAGGCAGGAGGACAGATAGAGAGAGATAGAGATAGAGATAGAGAGAGAGAGAGAGAGAGAGAGAGAGAGAGAGAGAGAGAGAGAGAGCAGCAAATGCAAAGTGCTCCATCAGCCAAGTGTCTATTTCAGTAGAAAAAACGTGTCCCTGAGATGCAAAGCAACCCTTCAGTGTTTGGCCGGGGTCCTATTCAGACAAGAATCTGCCTGCAGCTGACCAGCCTGCCCAACACCACCTCCCTCCTGACACACACACACAATCTCACCTTCGAACTCCCAACACAGCCTCGAAAACACAGCTCACACACCCACAGCAGCCAAACTCCTCCTTTGAGAGAGAAAAAGCCTGGCTGACAATCCTAAATGACCTCCAGGAGGAGGAGAAAAAGCCTGCTTCACTGAGCCCCCTCCCTCCTCTCCCTCCCCCTCCTAGCAGGCCCAGCCTCAGGCTGCCACACAACACCCTCCCTGCCCCAGCCTCCCCCAGCCCCAGCCTCCCCCAGCCCAAGCCCTCCCTGGCTTCAGCCTTGGCCTCATCTCTCCAGAGAGAGCAGAGAGAGCCTGGGGTCAGAGGGGGTCAGCGTGCACACCTCCCGGCTGGGGAGAGGAAGCCTGGAGCAACCAGTCAGCAGGATGGAAAACAGGGAGGGAGGGAGGGAGGGAGGGAGGGAGGGAGGGAGGGAGGGAGGGAGGGAGGGAGGGAGGGAGGGAGGGAGGGAGGGAGGGAGGGAGGGAGGGAGGGAGGGAGGGAGGGAGGGAGGGAGGGAGGGAGGGAGGGAGGGAGGGAGGGAGGGAGGGAGGGAGGGAGGGAGGGAGGGAGGGAGGGAGGGAGGGAGGGAGGGAGGGAGGGAGGGAGGGGTTGAAAAACAGGATAAGATGAAATGTTACTTCTTGTGGTAAGAGAGAAGACAGCCCTCAAGACACAGTGCCTTCCCAGCCAGCCAGCCAGCCAGCCAGAACAGTCATGCTGCAGCAGTAACATTTCCGTGGAAATAGAGGCCCCCCTCTCTCAGGCTGATTCTTATCACGGAGAGTGATTCTTCAAAAAGCATGAGTTCATTAAGCTTTCTGGGCACATTCTAATGACCAATTTGAAGAGCTATTGATCAATCTGCCCAGGGTGGCACGTGAGACAGACTGTAATGGATCTTCAGGATCAAATTCGATATGAAGGCTGCTGGGAGGGAGGGAGGCAGGGAGACAGGGAGAGGGTGAGAGGCCTGCTGGGAGAGGAAGAAACCACCTCGCTAAATAACCGCTCTGTGTGCCTGCGTGGTTTTTAGAACAGCCCGTGTTTATTTCCACTTGATTTGGGTCGTCGGTGCAAGTTGTGAATCCAATGTTTGGGGGCCAGGCTATCGGGTAGGCCTCTGTCCTCCAGAGAGGAGGGAGGAAGACAGACTGAGTGTGTGTCAAAGATCCTGTGTCACGCTCGCTGGCTCTCCTGCTCCCCCTGACAGGTCTGACTGGCTGGGCCCAGGAGCGAGGCTGGGCTAGGGCCAGGGCCCAAGGAGAGGAGAGAGGGCCATCCATCAGAGATAGGCTGCTCTTTGATCACACTTCAAACCAGGGGCCAGCCTGGGGAGCAGGGCCAGAGAGGGAGGGAGGGAGGGAGGGAGGGAGGGAGGGAGGGAGGGAGGGAGGGAGGGAGGGAGGGAGGGAGGGAGGGAGGGAGGGAGGGAGGGAGGGAGGGAGGGAGGGAGGGAGGGAGGGAGGGAGGGAGGGAGGGAGGGAGGGAGGGAGGGAGGGAGGGAGGGAGGGAGGGAGGGAGGGAGGGAGGGAGGGAGGGAGGGAGGGAGGGAGGGAGGGAGGGAGGGAGGGAGGGAGGGAGGGAGGGAGGGAGGGAGGGAGGCTTTTGGATTAAAACCGGCCTGCTCCACCTTTGAAGTGCCACTTGGAAGCTCTGATGGGTAAGAAAGGGGAATTAATGTGCTGCTGCAAGTTCTCTCTCTCTCTCTCTAAAAGTGTGTTTGTGTAAGGCGCACACACACACAAACACACACACGTGTGCTCAGGCCACAGTGTGATCAGGGCCTTATGGGGGCGACCAATCAGGCTGCAGCTGGAGCACAAAGATCATATCTGTAGTCAGACTGATGGGAGAGGCCGTTCAGAAAAACAAAGAGGGCTGTTCCGCAGAGTTAGTTCAGTGGGAGTTACATTGAGTCAACGCTTTTAACGATGAGCCACACTGTTCAGCCCTGCCTAGACAACTCTGGTTCAGTACTGTGTCACACCCCTCCCTCCCTCCCTCCCTCCCTCCCTCCCTCCCTCCCCTCCCTCCCTCCCTCCCTCCCCTCCCTCCCTCCCTCCCTCCCCTCCCTCCCTCCCTCCCTCCCCTCCCTCTCACCCCTCCTCTCATCTCCTCTCATCTCCTCTCCCCTCCCTCCCCTCCGGTCTTGTCCTCTCCCATCACCTCACCTGTCCTCTGCACCCCCCTCCCCCCCCCCCCCCCCCGCAGGCCTAGCGATGCTGTCTGGTGCAGCGGCACAGCAGCGCTACGTCGGCACAAGCCCAGACGCCTCCCAGACTCCTGCAGCACAGAGCACGGCCCTCCTGAAGAGACACGCATCTCTGCTGATACCTGGTCTGATTCCTTCCCCGGGGGCTTTCAGTCCTGCCATCTCTCTGGAGGACTTTGCTGAGTTCAACAGGGCTCAAGGACCCTGACGCATTTTCACTCTGAAGTGGTCTGCTTCTACCACTACAGTCTGCCTCTGCCTCTACAGTCTGCCTCTACAGTCTGCCTCTACAGTCTGCCTCTACAGTCTGCCTCTACAGTTTGCCTCTACAGTCTGCCTCTACAGTCTGCCTCTACAGTCTGCCTCTGCCTCTACAGTCTGCCTCTGCCTCTACAGTCTGCCTCTGCCTCTACAGTTTGCCTCTGCCACTACAGTCTGCCTCTGCCACTACAGTCTGCCTCTGCCACTACAGTCTGCCTCTACAGTCTGCCTCTACAGTCTGCCTCTACAGTCTGCCTCTGCCACTACAGTCTGCCTCTGCCACTACAGTCTGCCTCTGCCACTACAGTCTGCCTCTACAGTCTGCCTCTGCCACTACAGTCTGCCTCTGCCACTACAGTCTGCCTCTACAGTCTGCCATTCTGCCACTACAGTCTGCCTCTACAGTCTGCCACAACAGTCTGCCTCTGCCTCTATAGTCTGACTCTACAGTCTGCCTCTGCCATGACAGTCTGCCTCTGCCATGACAGTCTGCCTCCGTCTCCACAGTCTGCCTCCGTCTCCACAGTCTGCCTCCGTCTCCACAGTCTGCCTCTACAGTCTGCCTCTGCCTCTACAGTCTGCCTCTGCCTCAACAGTCTGCCTCTGCCTCTACAGTCTGCCTCTACAGTCTGCCTCTACAGTCTGCCTCTACAGTCTGCCTCTACAGTCTGCCTCTACAGTCTGCCTCTGCCTCTACAGTCTGCCTCTGCCACTACAGTCTGCCTCTGCCACTACAGTCTGCCTCTGCCACTACAGTCTGCCTCTACAGTCTGCCTCTACAGTCTGCCTCTGCCACTACAGTCTGCCTCTACAGTCTGCCACAACAGTCTGCCTCTGCCTCTATAGTCTGCCACAACAGTCTGCCTCTGCCTCTATAGTCTGCCTCTACAGTCTGCCTCTGCCATGACAGTCTGCCTCCGTCTCCACAGTCTGCCTCCGTCTCCACAGTCTGCCTCTACAGTCTGCCTCTACAGTCTGCCTCTACAGTCTGCCTCTACAGTCTGCCTCTACAGTCTGCCTCTACAGTCTGTCTCTACAATCTGCCTCTGCCACAACAGTCTGCATCTGCCTCTGCAGTTCACCTCTGCCTCACAGTCTAAGAAAGGCTGTATTTTCACACCGTTCAGAGCTCCTTCCGAGCCAGCCCTCTCTGCAGTCTGGAGGAGTACCGCCATGTTCCCTCACAGCCAGCCTGGTCAGGGGAAGCTTCCTCTGGCTTCTCCAGCAAGGTGCTCACCCAGACACTGGCCCTGTTCACACCTGCATTAACATGCGCCCAGGGTGATCTGATCACAAGCAGGCAGCTCTCAGTCAGACAGTTCACACCTGGCGTTTCAATACGTCTCCACATGGCTCTGGAGAGACCACTCAGGATGGGATCTCTCTTCCCCCTCTCTGTATGCAGATGGACATACAGGCCCACATCATTTCCGTTAGAAGAGTCTAAATAGAGTGTGTTGAACCACCCGAGGCAGCAATGCACTTCTTAGTCTGCTGGAAATGTAAAGAAGAAGAAATCAAAACAATACAGTGAGGGTCTATTCCTTGGCGCATGCCAGACAAACCAAGTCAGAAGTTTGACGCAAACTTGAAACGTTAAGCTCTGTGGAAGCCTGATAATGACCATTCATTTGAAGGGAAACATCTAAACCATGCAGGACAGGGGACCCTGAGGACCAGGATTGAACACCCCTGACGTACAACACTGCCAGAAGACTGGTCATAGGGGCCCAGACCGCCTGGCATCTCAACCTGTCCAGGGTGCGTTCACACCTGTACGTTCCAGTGCAGAGCAGATCCCTCCAGACGCACGGTGCCCCCTGGTGGGAGGAGGACTCCTGTCTCAAGCAAACCCCTTACACCACATCTCTGCCGTGAGGGAACACAGGAACAAGCCTCAAAGCTTGGGACAGAGCAGAGATATGAGCTACGTTCTGGCTGTCCTGCTGCTGTCGCGCGTCAAACTGTTGTTCTAGATAAGACCGAGCCATTTCTCTCCCCAGGCTCGTTTTCTGACCTGGAGAACAGACGTGCTTGCTGTCCATACTACGGGTCGACCGATATGCGATTTTCAGGACCAATGCTGATAATTACAGATTGAGTAAACCGATAACCGATATTTTGAACCGATATATGTCTAGTGCAAAAAATATAATTTATGTCAAATTTAAGAATAAAAAGGCCTCTGACAAAGACTCTTTAAATTATTTTAACCATATATTTAATACTGAGAACTGTTAATAATAACAACAACATTAATATTCATAATAATAACAACATACAAAGTGCAGGGAGCATCCAGCAGCATTCTGTAAACATTTGGTAAAAAAAGTACATTTAAACCACAACAAGCAACAATGAACAAATAATGGAAAATAAGTGTAATAGTTCCCTGAAGTTTTAAAGCTAATAAAATGGGTAACAATTAGTAATCCCAATCCAGCAGCACCAGGCTGTGGTGCAGGAGGCCAAAACGAATATATATTATTTTACCGGCAAATAGGCTTTGACCGAAATGACCGATACCCATAAAAAGCTTAATAATGGTGCCAATAATCGGCCATGCCGATAATCGGTCGACCCCTAGTCCATACCGGGACAACGGGCCCTGTGGGCACTGGGAGGCACCACAGCCAAGATAAAGATCCTCAGTTATGCCAGTTACCGCTAACTGTCCTGTTGAGTGCTAATCTTGTGTGTGTGCGTGTGCGTGTGTGTGAGACAGAGAGAAGTCTGTGGCACCAGGGTACAGGGCAGCCTTGATAAGACTAGCTGATGGCTGTGGGTTCATATCAGGCTCCCCAGGGCTCCTACTGCCCCAAACAGCCAGTGGTATCAGGGGCTGGGCTGGGGGGCAGCCTCTCTCCATGGCCCTGCCGTTAACAGCCCCACCAGGGCTGTCTACTGGAGGAGAGGGTGGGGGAGGGGAGGCCTGTGTTGTGTGAAGTCTCTTTTCTCCTCTCTCTTTTCTCACCTCCCCCCCTGCCCCCCTTTCCCTCTCTCCTCACCTCCCCCCCTCTCTCCTCACCTCCCCCCCTCCCCCCTCTCTCCTCACCTCCCCCCCTCTCTCCCTCTCTCCTCACCTCCCCCCCTCCTCCCTCTCTCCTCACCTCCCCCCCTCTCTCGTACGTCCGCCCATCTGATCCCCTCCGCTTAAACACCACACAGGAAGAGTCTCTCTGAGAGAGTAATGGATATGGGCTCTCCTTCTGAGTAACCGAGAGAGATTAGAGCTGTTGGCTGACAAGTAGCTCTGTCTCCGCCTCCTCGGGCCTCGGACGTTTATTGGCTCCAGGGCGTTGGGCCGGCCAATCACACCTCCAATAGAGGACTGTGAGGTCCTGAGGCTGGCTCATGAACGTAGTTATAACCCCCATGCTAACTAACTGCTTTGAGCCCCATTTGGCTCCGTTTACAGTCCCCTGACTGAACGATTCTAGACAGGATGAGGGGTTTGGTGCTTCTGGCAACTTAAGTCTTTTCTTCGTAGGTCGTTTCACCTCAGGGGAGTTTGCAACTGAAAGAGTTGAGCGACGACAGTACATACACAAGGACACGGGTAAGTAACTCGTATACATGCTTCGGGCCACATCCTGTACTCTCGCAGACTGGAAAACATGGATACAGAGAGCCCACACTGATCCCAGTTGAGTTTATTACAGAGTCAATGTCAGGGCCAGGTGTGACAGGTGGCTGGGGGCCAGGGGAGAGGAGAGAGCAGAGCTGGGGAGGGAGAGAGCAGAGCTGGGGAGGGAGGGAGGGAGAGAGGGAGGGAGGGAGGGAGGGAGGGAGGGAGGGAGGGAGGGAGGGAGGGAGGGAGGGAGGGAGGGAGGGAGGGAGGGAGGGAGGGAGGGAGGGAGGGAGGGAGGGAGGGAGGGAGGGAGGGAGGGAGGGAGGGAGGGAGGGAGGGAGGGAGGGAGGGAGGGAGGGAGGGAGGGAGGGAGGGATTCTTCCTGGGATGAGATCATATGGCCAGGCAGAAGCAGACAAAGAGAGAGGCCAGGCAGAGGCAGAGGCCCCTGGATCAGGAGGATCATCAAGCACAGGAGATGGGAGGCCAGGAGGCCTCTCAGCCTCCCCAACGCCTGCCTGCTTACACGGTAAACACATTCAACTTCCTCTCAGAGCTGAAGTTTCCTGCCAAGCTGACAACCCGATGGGCTCATTTCCCCCTGCGCACACACACATGCACACACACACACACGCACCTCACAGACCATTAACATTAGTCTGCTGGCCCTTGGTTCCTGAGCTGTATGGTTCCAGGGAGTGAAGGGAAGTAGAGGGAGGGGGGAGGGAGGGAAAGAGGGGGAGTGAGGGAGGAAGGAAGGGAAAGGGGGATGGAGGGAGGAAGAGCAACACAGCAGATGGTGGAGGAGAGATGATGCTTCACCATCCTCTTCTGTCTGGGTCTTTTACACAAGCTATTAGACAGGTTAAACAAGGCTGTTGGTCGGAGCAGGTTTACCTCTTAACTGAGAGCGCTGGGGAAGGGGGGGCAAGGGAAGGGGGGCAAGGAAGAGGGGGGGTGAAGAGGTATATAAAAAATGCACCAAGCACTGTTCCGTGTCCAAACATGTCACAAGACTCTACACGGATCGCTGTGTGTCACTCACTTCCTCTGTGTCGTCAACACCACCACAGTCACAAGCCTCAGTTAGACTGTTTCTGACATGGGTTGACTCCTGTTGAAAACACTGTTCCCCCTTCCTCTGAAGTGCTTCCAAAGCAGAGCTCTCAGGCTCCACCCACACTTGCGTGTCCACCTGAGGAGTTGCATCACCCTGAATCCCCTGCCAGGCAGGAAGCCAGCAGCACAAACAGCTCTGGAGATGTATGCCCCACAGACTACAGCTGACAAATAGAAGCACACTAAACATTGGCTTCACCCATGTGCCTTTTCCTGCTGCCCAATCCTCTCTGTCCCCCCCCCCCCCCCCCGTCTGTATCTGCGTCTCTGTCTCTCCCACCTTCTGTCTCCCACTCTCTGTCTCTCCCTCCATCTCTCTTCTCTGGCCCTTTCTCATACTCTGCTGAAGGGCTGGGGTGAGGCCGGAGGTGGGGCTGGAGATAGGGGTGAGGCTGGAGGAGTGGGGGAGAATGGAGGGCTGGGGTGAGGCTGGAGGGCTGAGGTGAAGTAAAAACTGATGGTACAACAGCAAGTCATTGGTGGATAAACTAGAGGACACAAAAAGGTGGAAGCTGGGTGTAGAGGCTAGAGGAGGCAGAGAGGCTGGACGGAGTAGGAAGGTTTGAGGCTGTTTAAAGAGGCTAGAGGCTAAGAGAAGGGAGAGAGGGGCAGCCCCTAGACTGGAGACAGCCAGAGGAAGCCATGGGGAGCTGGAACAATGGAGCTGGCTGAAACAAACCCTGGAGAAAGTGCCCCCTCACCCCACCCCACCCACACCCCAACTACCCCCTATGTGAAACCATCTGATGCATGTACTGCTGTTCTCACTTGTCAATCACGGATGGGGGAGGGGAGGGGCCCTGACGACGTGCTGTGGTGTGGTTGTTACGGTTGTTGCAGACACAGAGCCGAGCAGGGCCGAAGAATGTGTGTGAGTATTAATGAGGGATCTGGACCCTTCAGGGGTTACAGGGTGTGAAGGAGGTGGTTTGGGGCTGTGACGTGCAGCAGGGTGTGTGTGAGTGTGACAGGAAGATGAGCTGGGAGGGTGTTGGAGGAGAGTGTGAGTGAGAGACAGAGACACAGAGAGAGAGAGAGAGAGAGAGATAGAGAGAGACAGAGAGAGAGAGAGACAGAGAGAGAGAGAGACAGAGAAACAGAGAGAGAGAGAGAGAGAGAGAGAGAGAGAGAGAGAGAGAGAGACAGAGAGACAGAGAGACAGAGAGACAGAGAGAGAAAGAGACAGAGAGAGAAAGAGACAGAGAGAGAGATAGAGAGAGAGAAAGAGACAGAGAGAGAGATGCAGGGCAGAGGGAGCGGCTCTGACAGGAGGTCAGGACGCAGGGCTGAGACAGGAGGATCAGACAGGGCCTGGCAGAGCTGAAAGGCTCATTGTTGCAGTGTTGAGGTCCTCATGCAGGCCTCACAATGCAGCAGGCCAGCGCAGGGTTAAAGGTAGAGAGCTCAGGCTGCAGGCTGCTGGGGCCGGAGACCACTGATCCCTTCTGAAACATGGCCTGCTGACCTAGCGCTTATTGATGGCCTGGATCTCACCATCAATGATCACTTCCTCCTTAAAAACCCCAGGCCAGCGCGGGGAGGGAGGCTCTGTTGAGGGAGCGACGGGCCCCCTCGGACATCAAAGCCCTGTAATTCAACCCAGACATCACCAGCACACTTTAAGTGGCCGCTATCTCCTGCCGTAACCCAGGCAGTGGGAGCTGGGGGGACCACAGGGGTGAACGGGCTGAGACTCCATCCCTCTGGCCTGGCTGGGCGGCGGTACACATCAACCAGACAAGAGACTCAGAGCTACCGGGCAGCCCTCTGTGGCAGAACACACAACTAAATCTTCCTTTCGTGGCAAGGGGCCTCCAAAAACCAAATCTCCAAGCTTGGACCAGCCCAGGCCCAGCCCCAGGCCCCAGCCCAGCCCCCAGCCCAGGCCCCAGTCCCCAGTCCCCAGTCCAGCCCCCAGCCATCTCCCTCCCAGCAGCACCCAGTCAGAGCAGGGCACCTCCAACCTCCAGGGGAAGGAAGAGAGAGAGGAAGAGAGACAGAGAAAGAGAGAGAGGGAGAGAGAGACAGGAAGAGAGAGAAAGAGAGAGGAAGAGAGAAAGAAAGCCACCATCTGTGGTTTAGTCATGGTGATGCCAGGGCTGGGGCTGCTGGGGGCTTGGAAGGGAGGGGATGAGGCTGGAGGGGATGAGGCTGGAGGGGATGGGGGGATGGGTTGCCTGGGTTGGGGTTGCCTGGACTGGGGCTGTAGCTGTTCAGGGATTGGGCTGTCGGGAGCTGGAGTGCACACTTCAGGGGAAAGACTGGAGAGTTGGGAGGCAGAGCTTGTGTTGTCAGTGGAGACGGCAGCCTCGCCTCCTTCCCTCTCTCTCTCTCTCTCTCTCTCTCTCTCTCTCTCTCTCTCTTTCTCTCTCTCTCCCCGGCACCCTAATCTGCTGACTGGCTTTGTCGGCCCACTGTTAATCGATTCACCCTCAAAGCAAATTAGTACCCGGCTCCCATCCTTCTCTGCCTGTCTCCAGTTTAATAAACGGCCACAAAAAGAGGCCAATTTCCCTGGAGCGCCGTCCAGATAGGATCAGACAGTTGATGAAGATGTATGGAATCCGACGTGATGTTCCTCCAAAACACCAGCACATGCCGGGGCAGGCTGACACAGGAGAGGAGGAGAGGGGTTGAGAGGACAGGAGAAGAGGAGGAGAGAAACTGGAGGGTTGAGAGGAAGAGAAGGGTTGACAGGACAGGAGAAGAGGAGAGAAGCTGTGGGGTTGAGAGGAGAGGAGGCAAGGAGAGAAGCTGTGGGGTTGAGAGGAGAGGAGGCAAGGAGAGAAGCTGTGGGGTTGAGAGGAGAGGAGGCAAGGAGAGAAGCTGTGGGGTTGAGAGGAGAGGAGGCACGGAGAGAAGCTGTGGGGTTGAGAGGAGAGGAGGCAAGGAGAGAAGCTGTGGGGTTGAGAGGAGAGAGGATGCGAACAGGGACAGTGAAGGGCACCGAGAAAGAGAGGGGGGGTCTGGACAGCCCAGTGGCCCTGCTGGAAGGCCTGGGTAATGAAGGGCACATCCTTGAGGACCCTGTAGTGACAGCAAAGGCTGGCTGGAGGCTCCAGGATTATTGAACAGCTCCACTGCCAGAGAGCCAAACAAAGAGCAGAGCAGGACATGAAGGGGACGGACAAACAAACATTTCCCCCCCCCCCCCCAGGCCTTTTTCAGCCTCTCAGGACTGTGATCGCTCCTCCACTACCTCTGTCCTGCCTCTGTCCTGCCTCTGTCCTGCCTCTGTCCTGCCTCTGTCCTGCCTCTGTCCTGCCTCTGTCCTGCCTCTGTCCTGCCTCTGTCCTGCCTCTGTCCTGCCTCTGTCCTGCCTCTGTCCTACCTCTGTCCTGCCTCTGTCCTACCTCTGTCCTACCTCTGTCCTACCTCTGTCCTGCCTCTGTCCTGCCTCTGTCCTGCCTCTGTCCTGCCTCTGTCCTGCCTCTGTCCTGCCTCTGTCCTGCCTCTGTCCTACCTCTGTCCTACCTCTGTCCTGCCTCTGTCCTGCCTCTGTCCTGCCTCTGTCCTACCTCTGTCCTGCCTCTGTCCTACCTCTGTCCTACCTCTGTCCTACCTCTGTCCTACCTCTGTCCTACCTCTCTCTCTCTCTCTCTCTCTCTCTCTCTCTCTCTCTCTCCCCCACACGACCCCTCTTTTCACCCTCTCCGTTGGCCTTGAGACTGGGAGCCAGTGACAGTGAAGTGTAACGCAGGAACAATGTGCAAGGAACCGTTTTGTGAGCTCTGTCAAGACGAGAAGAAAAAAAAAAAAAAACCTCCATTATCACCCGGCGGATCCACAGCAGCCCAGAGAGAAAGGAAGCGCTCCTCGCCACGCCACCTCCTCGCCACGCCACCTCCTCGCCACGCCACCTCCTCGCCACGCCACCTCCCCGCTGGATCAGTGCGTTTGTTAATATCCAGCCCGGTAGCGGTTTCACAGGACACAAAAGTTCTGCGCTCAACGGTGACATTTATAAAAGGGGCTGCTTGGGACGGTATCGGGTTTGTTTCCAACCCATGGCCATAGAGCTTCCTGTCCAGTCAGCCATCCCTGCTCCCCCCTCCTCCCCCCTCCTCCCCCCTCCTCCCCCCTCCTGGCCTGGGCTCCTCTTACCTACTGATCCTCACGGCCAGGGGACTTGAGTCACTGCACACCGGACACATGACCTGGCCTGCTGTAGTATTAAAGGGAACACACAACGCCTCACCCAATCAAGCCTGCCTACTGGGTTTAGCCCTCAACACGTGTACACACAATGAAACAACTTTGTACCGAGTCTGTGTCCTCCAAACAATAGACAGATCTGGACTTTGCAGTAAGTTCGCTCTCTCTCATCATAAAGGCTGGGGATTTTCTGCTGACTGTGGTGGCTGACTCAGACAAGAGCAGGACTGAGAGGCAAGACTCCAGAGCTGTGAGGGGTGGAGCTTGCTGTGTCCACAGCCCCACGCTGACCACCAGGAAGTCCTGGAATGTTGACACGGACACCCGAACTCGACTCGGACACGCACACGACACTCCGTCAATACCAGAGAGGAGTCCACTCCGTCACAACTAATGACAGCCACTTCCTGGCCCGCCTGCCGCACCTCTCGATCCCTCCCCCACCCCGAACCTATGTAAGCCTAACTTGCAACCAGCAGACAAAACAACTATTTAGAGAAACATAACATCAAATGCACGAAACACAGACTTGGCATTCTTAGCACAAGTTTCATCATAAACAGTCGGAACTACCTCTCAGTCACCTCGAAATAAAAGCATGGTTTTCTTTTTCAGCAAACATGCGTCAATCGGCAGCTTGGACTGAGACAACAGGGTGGACACACACTGGCACGTGAAACTGCCGACCATCGCTCCCCCAGTCCAGCCGTGGCTGCTGGTATGCACCGTGAAGTTTAATAAACATGGCAGAGTTGCCCCTCCTGCCCAAACAACAGCCAGGCTCCATTCTGTAAAGGTGTCCCTGGTGTTCCCTCCTCCCAGACCTGGGGAGGCCAGCCACAGCCCTCTCCTGGGTCCACAACCAAGCTCGGCCGTCCACACAGGGGGAGGGAACGAGGATCACAACAACTGTTCGGAACGGAACGTGCAGTTTCCACGCCTTTCAACTTATTTCGATAGGGGTATTTTATCCAGGGGAGAGATATGAAAGCGCTCCAAAGCAGGGAAGCATGTTGTTGCAAGACTTAAAGGATATACACATATTAAAACTTGCATTTTTGTCCCGAGCTTTTGCTGAATTTGTGTCCCTGTAGGGAACATCTCTGAGCTGGAAAAGGGAACATCAGTCACCTTTAGCGGGAAGTCTCTCACAGCCTGGGTTATCACACCATCCCATCCTAACTGCTCCTCTCCTTTGGGGCTAATATTTCAGGCCTATCCCCATAGAGCAGGTCTGATAGTGGACCGGTCCAACATGCCCGACCACTACTGTTACCCAGCGCAACCTGCCGTGGAGCCACAAAACCCTGACCTGCAGAGAGAGTCTGGACATTGGACGTGTGGACGCTGTCACACGAGGGGACATTGGGGACCTCCAGTCTCTGCTCTATGGAGGAGCAGAGGGGCTTGTCCCCTGCCAGTCCTCTCAACTGAGCATTTACTCGGACCAGGTGACTCTGACCAGGTGACACAGACCAGGCGACACAGACCAGGCGACACAGACCAGGCGACACAGACCAGGCGACACAGACCAGGCGACACAGACCAGGCGACACAGACCAGGCAACACAGACAAAAGGCCACACCAAAGACCTATATCCTCTTAGATTTGGATTTGTGAGCCATTTAGTGAGACAGGCCACCTGCTATTTTGAGCATGTAGCCTTTTAAGACACAGGTTAGGGGCTAAAAACAGCACTGTTAGACCAGGTCCAACCACCACACTGACCAGAGCAAGTCTTGATTGGAATACACTGATTTTATAACACGCATATTTATGCATCTTTGTTTGAAAGCACAGGAACTGATTAGTGGGCTGCAGGAGAGTTTTGACCTTGGACAAACGTCCCTGACAAATCAAGACACAGATCAAACATCTAAGTATTCTAAGTGTGTCACCGTCAGAATATGTGATCCATCAAATAAAACTGAAAATCCTCCTCGGTGAATGCAGCCGCCGCAGTAGCACATGTGATCTGAACCTAGTGATGCGGTTAAAGATGGATAACTCATTCGCTCGCAGCTGCGGGACGCGGACCGCGTAAAAACAAACGGTGCAAGACGAAAGAGCTACAGTTCGAGACAAACAGAGGGGTTGGGGGGGGGGGGGGGCATACCACGAATAATCATTTTCACCTACTAGATTGCAGTTAATGTAACACCGTCGTTTGATTCCCTGATAATAACCCGGCTTACTAATAGAAAAAAACAACAACAATAGATTAAGATCGGCAACTTTCCTGTAAACTCGGGGGATGCGCCCCCCCCCCCCTCCCTCCCTCCGCTCCACAACCACTCATCAAATAACAAAGCGATGCCTACGTGTTTGTATCTCCTGAAGGGGGGTTGGGGAGGATGAGTGATGGGGACTTGTGATGCGTGATGTTGACCTTTCCCATTTTCTCAAAGTAGCCTACAATCATTCCTCGATGGATCACAACAATGTTATAGCTTAACTGCATAGGAAACAAGTATCTAAATTGAGGGTAGATTTACTGCACGCCATACGAAAAAAAGAAAAGAAGGGCGATATAAAGTAATAGTATGTAACATATAAGAAATCAATCTTGAGTGTACCGATACAGCGAGGATCGTCGACTCTTGAAGAGCTTATCTCTATGTACTTTACAGAAAACGCGCATTTAAACTAACCGTTTGATGGGAAAACAGGGTTAAAGGAAACAATGCATCAATGGCAACTGCGTCCCCGTGTACCCTGGGCAGATGGCTTGCAAGTGCAAGACAATAAACTAAAAACTAGCAATTAGCAATTACTTTTTTTTTTTTTACCTTCATTGGGTGAAACATGAGTAGATACCACCCACTGTATTTATTCACAACTTCACGTGTAATGTGTTGCTTTATCCAAAGCCATTATATAAGTACTCAAAAGTATAGTAGTCAAATTGACTGTCTTATCGCTTTATTACTGTTGTTAAACTTTGCCGCTACCTTCAATACAAAGGACTACTAGTGTTCGATTGTGGACATAGCAATTTAATGATCTCAATATGAAGATTCTCGCCAAATAAAAACAAACAGGTCGTACCAACCACATGGTGGCTGGTGCAATTTCTACTGGTCAGCTTACTATAAAACACCACTCACAGCATCCAATATTAACTCTTGAAGGTCTATATTTTCGGTGTTTTCGTAAAGCACAACCCAGCGATTAGCACTTCAATTATAGTTTTAAAGTTGGAATTGCTGTCTCATAACATTTGCCAGTTAGCTAGCCTTCTTGGCTAACCCATACGCTATCTATCTAGCTCGTTTGGTAAACACACAAGTTCTGAGTAGCTACTACTAGCTACGCTAGTTTGCTAGCAAGGAAACCTAGAAGCCGCAAGTTCGTTTGTAAACTGACAAACAAATACAGTCACACAGTATGAGCAAAAATGTAGCAAATAGCTCAAAGTGGCCAAATATAGGGCATTTCCTGTCACGATAAAAATATCACTTTAAACTTTATTTACCTCTATTTCAAAGTC
The DNA here is from genome assembly GCF_054491055.1 of Hypomesus nipponensis. Taxonomy (NCBI): domain Eukaryota; kingdom Metazoa; phylum Chordata; class Actinopteri; order Osmeriformes; family Osmeridae; genus Hypomesus; species Hypomesus nipponensis. Next base: position 2,561,497 of record NC_140374.1, read on the forward strand.
TGGAAGGTTGAATGCTGTCCTGAACAACGAACAGAAGTGGGCTATGGCGGGGACTTCCCACCAAGACTGGATCTCTTCCACAGAAATTGTACATCCCTGGGACATTTTCAAACTGAAAATTGTGTTACTTTGTTTCTCACATTAGAAATAAATCCTCGATGTATGTGCGTAAAGTCTTCGAAACGTCTAACTCCTTTCAGATATATGACAAAAGTTGCTGTTGTCGTTCCATTCAGTTGCCATTGCGACCCGTACTAGAGCGCTACAATCTGTTTCAATCAGAATTTCGCAAGAGCCGAACAGATGGGATGTCGCTACCATTATCTCAGCGCTAAGAACTGTAGGGGTGTTCAGATGGTCACGTAGTCTGCTAAAGTACACGTAAATAATCGTGGGGATCTTTATATTGGTAATTTACATAGTTTAAAATAATATGTAAGCTTGACTGCCACGATTTTGCTACATAATCTTCTTACTTTGGTCACATATTTTTTTGCAGCCATCACTGCCCCTGCGATCTGATAGACTAGTCCTCAATTAAAGGGAATGCGCGTGTTCAAGACAGGCAACATTTCAGTCTTCGGAGCAGAGCGTTACTTGAAAGAAGTTAAACAATAAAGTATTCGAAATCCACAATTACGCAAAAGGAGTTTCATTTTTGAGTTACTGAATAGGAATTGTATGACAGTTGTCTTGGTTTTATGTTATGGAGCTATGAGCGTAATAACTCATAAATTTTACTTTAGAGGCTGCTCAGGTGTGAAACAGTAACGACTATAGCCCTACAGCTTAGTAGCCTACTAATAGTGGGTAAGTAGCTACTGAATGTAATTTTCAACACCAGTCAGCGGTGGAGTAAAGTTCAGAATGTAAAGCTTTAGCTCCCCCCATCGTAGAGTGGACAAAGCACATGTAATGGGTCGGGACATAACAGTTGGTGACTGACCGCTGGCCTGAATCCATGTAGCATATTACTGCCTGTCTTTTACCATTTCCAAATCAAATGGACTGATAGTAGGCTATGTGCATCTACACCCAACCACATATCCCCTTGAGAAAATACGTTGACTAATTTTACACAATAAATTCTGAACACACAATTAACAATCAAAGAAGATCAGGAATCCGTGATCATCAGTTAATGCAGGTGGATAATTATTGACGGTGTGAACAACAGTATAAGAAAATAGGACGCGTTTATAAACCTGTATTCTCCGATGGAGGGGGGACTGGGCGATTGAGTAGTCACGTCAGGCATGGCAGTGGGCAGCTAACTATCATGACTGTCAAGGCGGTGATGGGTTTAGGTCCTCTGGGAACCTCACCCTTCAGCACTTTGACGTTGCTAGGAGACAGAGCAACGTGTTGTCCAGTGTTCTGCAGCCAGGCACAGTAAGGTACTGCTGTAAACCAGTCAACAAACTGTTGGTGTGGAATGTCCACAGACATTAAAGTTCCTGAGTACAAAAAGCAGAATACATTCTGACTTAGAAAACGGTTACACATATCAATTCCATACTCATTGCAAGATACAAAGTAGATGTGTAATTAAAAATAGCCTACTGTAGTTATAGTAGGCTAGCCTAAAGCCAGTTCGGTAACAACAGTTTACATTGTTAAGTTGCAAAATACACTGCAGAGAATAAATAATAATTAATTAATGATGGAGTGGTGTCCAGGATGTCGATTGTGTGGGGAAGGAGTCCTCGAATCTTTGATCCAGGCTTCCCAAAGCGTTACAAAACAATGACATAAACCTGGACTGCAGATGGAGTTGCATAGCAGAATAAGAGATGGAGAGAAGGTGGAACATAAGTTACAGAAACCTCAGATATGTACCTGTGTTGCCATGTGTTGTTTGCCACATCAATTTAGGTTTTGTCTTCATTCTCTTAAACCTCAGGTGTGCTTGACTCCGTTCCACAGAAAAAAGAAAGATTTTGAACATCATCACACCACAAGTTAGTCCTGTCTGTTTAATGACAACACCAGGGCTGGTTCTCGACATTTGGAGACCCAAGGCAAAATGTATGTTGGAGGCCCTCCAAACCCTTTCATCTTTCAGAATAAATAAAAAGCCCTTGAAACAGCAAGGATTCCTAACCTTTTCATGTGTACAAGACAGATTTCTCTGCCCGTCTTGATTGGTGGACTAGTATAGTGATGTGTTATGGAGGCCCCGCCTCCTAGCCTGTGCCTCCAGGCAGTTACCTACTCTGCCTATAGAGTCTGCTCCCTTTTTTTCACCACTGGGGTCCAGAACAAGGCTGTTGGAAACAGTGTACTCACGAACCCTGATCTGGTTGATGCGTACTCTTTCTCAACATCTGACATCAAGGTGGCCCGCCCAACTGACAAACTAATACGTAGACTCAAGTTATGATGCCAAACTGACCGAGTCCACAATGCTTGGATAGGTAAACATATACTTTATTTATTTAACAGATGCTTCTATCTAAGGCGACAGACAGGTGGGGATTTGAACCGGCGACCTATTGATCTGCAGAAGAACGCATCACCACTGAGATGTACCCATGGTCTGATCCATGGTCTGATCAGGATCCAGGTCTATAGGACATGGCTGCAGGTGATATCAGTCTCTGATGTACTCATAACCAGTAGTGAAGGGGTGTGTGGTGCCTGCAACCCGACACCAAGCATCTGGGGGCCACTTCCACCCAACGCGACAAACAAGGAGGGGGGGGGGGGGGGGGGGCGCTCTCCCATTGGACGATTCTGAAAGGCTCGCCAGCCAGCAAGAAAAAGTCGACTCCTCCACAAAAGACGATCCGCAATACTGCTCATTCGGTGGGCACAGGGGCAGAAACTCACGAAATACCAGAATTTAAAACACGTTAAAGAAGACTTCTTTGATTCCGGAACATCTTTTTGCTTTTACTGCATTTAAACGTTGTTATTTACGAGTTAACAAGTCTAACATATGCCTTAATTATTAGGATGTATCTTATACTATAAAAATAAATTATTAACACAGTCGTTATGCCCTTTTCAAATTTCAAGAGTGACCTTTTGTACTTTCACAATCAGAGTATAATTGCTATAATTTATGCGACAACATATTTGCGTGAAGGAATTTCCATGTGGATATGACAAATTATCATTGTCCTTAGTTGTTTTCCGAAATCAATACTTCAATCAATGCTCATAAATAGATAGCTGGAGGGCTTGAGCTTATAATCAAGTTGTCATTTGGTTGCGGTCGCGCTTTTTCAATTGTTAAATAGGATATTTAGTATTAAACTGTTTTACAGTGTTTAGTTTTTTCCTTTCTTTGGGTGTTTGTTTCACTCTTCAAGCCTTTAACTAAGTGGGGAATTGTCTGTCTTTATTTCTTTCGGAGAAGTTGTGCCCTGGAGCTATTATGTAATGTCGGTCCCATTGAATGGGGCCGCTGCTCATATGAAGGGCCTTTGTATTGCAGTTCAAATAGTCGGATTGTAAAACCAATATTTCTGCCCAGCATTATGACCTGACATGACTGGAGGGTTCAGTGTGTGTTCGTGTGCGTGTGTGTCTGTGGTGCTGTGTGTGTGCATTCAACGGCCGTAGAGTTTATGTCGCGTCGCGTTAAGCGAGAGCTGTGTTGCCGTGGCTGTGTCACAGTGAGTCACCAGGAGAGGGAGGGACCAGGGGACAATGCTGGTGTTTGTGCAACGGCCCCTGATCGGCGGCTGGCTCACTCAGATTGCTCTCGCTTGACTACCGTTGCTGCACACATTGTTGAAGTGAAAAGAAAAGTGGACAGCTTCATCCTATCTGCGGGATGCATTGACAAAGGTGAGCCCCTACCAACCGCTACATCTTTCTCATGATATTTACGACACTTTTATTTCCCCAACTGTCAGTCGGGTAAACTGTGTCGAGTGAGTTGGGTGATGTGGTGGGGTTGAGGGGAAGCTGGAGGCTGGGTTTGGCGTCTGGTAGACACCATCGTCTGTGTTTTGGCAGGGGAACGGTGCGTGTGAAAGGAGCGGAGCTGAAAGAAAGTTTCCCAGTGAGGCTCAGTGAAAGGCATGTGCAGAATGTGACGAGGTTCGAACACCGTAGCCACACAGCTCCAGGAACCGAGGAGGTATCGTTAGAAACGGGAGGAAACAGTTAGAAAGAGGAAGATGTGGTGATGGAGGAGAGGAGGAGAAGATAACTCAGGATTGAAGAAGGTGTCTGTATCAAGGTGAGATGAGGAATAACTTTTTCCAAGAGGGACGAGAGGATAGAGGTTTACGGTGGTAAAAATAGACACACGGGGAATGGAGTTGGAGAGATTAAGAGAGAGATTAATTAGGGAGCTGAGAGTAGGAAGGAAGGAAAGAAAAAGAGGCAGAGTGGTAAAAGAAGAACTAGACCGGACTAGGAATGGAATTTGATAGCCGTGAACTTTTAATGGCATGGAAGGTATTATGATCGTCACAATAGCCTCTCAGGCCCAGATAGACTATTATAAAAATGAAAGAAAAAGTTGTCTAATTACTAATTATACAATAATCGAATTTCTGTTTCAGTGCTTTGTAAATTGGGCATTTTAAACATGGTCTAAGGAAAACGGTGAGCTCTTCATCTTTTAGTTTTGCCCTCCTTGCTAGATGACAGAGGCTCGCTCTCTTATCCCGTTTAGCTGGCAGATTAGTGAGCTTAAGATGTTCTCTTCCAGCGTGGTGACAACAGGATATACTGCTTTAGAATTGTGAATGATTACCATTACCTTCAAATTCATAAGTCATGCGGACACTCCCTTGTTTGATACTTGTGTGCATCTTATGCACACTCCAGCCAAACCATAGTCACAGTTGTCTTTGAAGCTGGAGACTTTCACCTTCCTCTCCAGCTTAAAGCACAAGCTGTCAGAGCAGCTCTCAGATCTCTGCACCTGTACATAGCCCACCCATAAACAGCCCATCTATCTACCTCACCCCAATAGTGTATTTATTTATTTAATCTAGCTCCTTTGCACTCCACCACTCTCTACCTGCACTTTTATCCTCAGTGTTGAACTGTTTTATTGTTATTACTGTGATTATGGAGTTGCTTATTCCACGTTGAAACTATGTTGTATGTGTCATATTTCCTATGCTGTATTTTGGCCAGGTCGCAGCTGCAAATAAGAACTTGTTCTCAATCTAGCCTACCTGGCTAAATAAAGGTGAAAAAAAACAAAGAGGGGTTTTATTACTTAAGTAAATAAACCCTTTTGTGTGAAGCAGAGCTTGTAGGACAGTGCATGTATGTGTGTATTGTACTACCAGGTGGCGATGCAGGTGAGATATCATCTTGGCGTAGCCCTTCTGGGCCGCAACATCACTGTGTTCTGTTTTTGATGTGACAGACCCACGAACGAGAACCAGGCGTAGCTGTGCGGGGAAAAAACCCAAGTTCGAAGGCTAGTCTAAGACGACTCCCCCCCTCCCCTTCACCCTAGGTGGTTGGTGCCACATTACAGACGCCTGGAGATTCTGCCGGAGCCACGCTTGAGTGAGGCCGTGCTGCAGCTGGGGAGAGAGAGGAGGACGAGAGGGGCTCTGTGGTGCTGTGGTGGGGGCAGAGGGGCTGGTGAGGGCAGGAGCCCGGACGTGAAGGTGCACCGTCGTCAGGAGGGGAAGAGGAGAGGCCAGTGGGCTGGGAGCCCAGCCAGAGCCAGGATGGCAGAGCAGAAAGTTAGGTAAACAACACCGTGTCTGTGACATTCAGATGACCTCCCCACACTGCATGTCACTCTGTCATCGCCCTGATCTCAGCTGTGACTGAATTTGGACCAGATGATGATATCATAACCGTCCACTGAGTCAAAAGAGAAAATATTAAACGACTTAAACTAATATACATATAACTAATATTAAACTACTACTTTAGTTATTATTAGTATATACTTGAAAATAAAGAGTGTATCTGCCTTTGTACTGAGTGTGTGTGCTTGTCTGTGTTCTTCAGTGAGTGGTTTTGGTCATGTATCCGTGTCACATGGTTGGCCTTGCGTGTGTGTGAGTGTGTGTAAGCGTGCTTATGTGTGTGTGTTTATGCATGTTAGTGTTTCCCCCCCCCCCTCTGTAGCCTCACTGCTAAGCTGATTAATGGGGGCGTAGCAGGACTGGTGGGCGTGACCTGTGTGTTTCCCATCGATCTGGCCAAGACTCGCCTACAGAACCAACAGGGAGCAACGATCTACAACGGGATGTGAGTGTTAACCTCACCGCGGAGCGCTGTCAGACTTAGCATCTCTCTGAGTTGGGAGGGTGGGACTGTTTCAGCCCCTGGGAGGTGGGACTGTTTCAGCCCCTGGGATACTGGGACTCCTCCTGGGTGTGAATCCTTAGATCAGAGCCTTGGACAAACTTGGCCCTCCTTTGCACCTCTTGCTGTGGGCGTAGTAACGTTGGCCCTCCTCCTACTGTGATTAGGCTCCTACAATGGCTGTTTGGACGTTGCCCATCTGTCTAAATGTGATTACAACTCTGATTCCAGATAGACTTAGTCTTAGGCCTTCCCTCTTTGACTGACTTAAAATATCAACGGCCTGAAGCTTTCTGTTAACAGACTTTAACTGTGGGCTATCTAATAGTTCGTTTTCATTTAACCTGGGGCTACAGAATAGGGCGATTAGTTCATGTTGGATGGTTGTCTTGGGCTCTGTTTGTGTGTTTGGGTTCCGGCCAGAGCTATAAACAAGGGTGTGGTGAGAAGATGAGAACCACATGTTACTGAGTGGCTTCTATCCATTACGAGTCAGAGGGGGAAAATAGCTTGGATTTCCTTTGTTACTAAGTTACCCTGCTGGCAGTTCAAGAGGTGTCCTTGGAAATGAACCCTCTGGAAAGTCCAAATATTATTTTTAGTTCCTGGGTAAACTGGTAATTTAGTTGGAACCTTTGTTTGAGGATGTGCTTCTACACGGACTGATAAAGGTTCCACAAAGGGATCTACGCAAGGGTTCCCATCAACATGAATCATTTTCAAGGCCTCGATTGGTGGGATTTAATAATGCTGCATGTTTAGATGATTGGTAGGACTGTGTTTTAATATCAAACTGTGGCAACCAGGAAGTGACTGTTTATGTTCCATATTTGATCAGTCAAATAACCAGAGCAGTTTAAATCCCATCATACCGTCAGCTTGACAACCTTTTTGTCCTTTTGATATGAAGGTTGGATTGCTTGACGAAGACAGTTCGGACGGAAGGCTACTTTGGGATGTACAGAGGTACCCTAGGAGTCAGTTCTCTCAAACACACAACTAACCTCAACCCCGACACTTCCCATTCTACATTTATTTTATTTTATTACAACATTAAGTTTTAAACGTTACTATAATGTAGCCCCTGAGAGAAATGTGCCTAGCATGTTACATCAAACATAAAAAGTAGCACATTTATTTACTTTAGTTTTATAACTGCCCTTTTTAATTTATATCCTTCATAAAAAAATATTTTATCAGTCATCAGGCTGTCTTGGTGTGGTGTAGCAGGGTGAGGCTGTCTTGGTGTGGTAGAGTGAGGCTGTCTTGGTGTGGTAAAGTGAGGCTGTCTTGGTGTGGTAGAGTGAGGCTGTCTTGGTGTGGTAGAGTGAGGCTGTCTTGGTGTGGTGTGGTAGAGTGAGGCTGTCTTGGTGTGGTAGAGTGAGGCTGTCTTGGTGTGGTAGAGTGAGGCTGTCTTGGTGTGGTAGAGTGAGGCTGTCTTGGTGTGGTGTGGTAGAGTGAGGCTGTCTTGGTGTGGTAGGGTGAGGCTGTCTTGGTGTGGTGTGGTAGAGTGAGGCTGTCTTGGTGTGGTAGGGTGAGGCTGTCTTGGTGTGGTGTGGTAGAGTGAGGCTGTCTTGGTGTGGTGTGGTAGAGTGAGGCTGTCTTGGTGTGGTGTGGTACAGTGAGGCTGTCTTGGTGTGGTGTGGTAGAGTGAGGCTGTCTTGGTGTGGTAGGGTGAGGCTGTCTTGGTGTGGTGTGGTAGAGTGAGGCTGTCTTGGTGTGGTAGGGTGAGGCTGTCTTGGTGTGGTGTGGTAGAGTGAGGCTGTTTTGGTGTGGTGTGGTAGAGTGAGGCTGTCTTGGTGTGGTAGAGTGAGGCTGTCTTGGTGTGGTAGAGTGAGGCTGTCTTGGTGTGGTGTGGTAGAGTGAGGCTGTCTTGGTGTGGTAGAGTGAGGCTGTCTTGGTGTGGTAGAGTGAGGCTGTCTTGGTGTGGTAGAGTGAGGCTGTCTTGGTGTGGTGTAGCAGGGTGAGGCTGTCTTGGTGTGGTAGAGTGAGGCTGTCTTGGTGTGGTGTGGTAGAGTGAGACTGTCTTGGTGTGGTAGAGTGAGGCTGTCTTGGTGTGGTGTGGTAGAGTGAGGCTGTCTTGGTGTGGTAGGGTGAGGCTGTCTTGGTGTGGTGTGGTAGAGTGAGGCTGTCTTGGTGTGGTAGGGTGAGGCTGTCTTGGTGTGGTGTGGTAGAGTGAGGCTGTCTTGGTGTGGTGTGGTAGAGTGAGGCTGTCTTGGTGTGGTGTGGTACAGTGAGGCTGTCTTGGTGTGGTGTGGTAGAGTGAGGCTGTCTTGGTGTGGTAGAGTGAGGCTGTCTTGGTGTGGTGTGGTAGAGTGAGGCTGTCTTGGTGTGGTAGAGTGAGACTGTCTTGGTGTGGTAGAGTGAGGCTGTCTTGGTGTGGTGTGGTAGAGTGAGGCTGTCTTGGTGTGGTAGGGTGAGGCTGTCTTGGTGTGGTGTGGTAGAGTGAGGCTGTCTTGGTGTGGTGTGGTAGAGTGAGGCTGTCTTAGTGTGGTAGAGTGAGGCTGTCTTGGTGTGGTGTGGTAGAGTGAGGCTGTCTTGGTGTGGTAGAGTGAGGCTGTCTTGGTGTGGTGTGGTAGAGTGAGGCTGTCTTGGTGTGGTAGGGTGAGGCTGTCTTGGTGTGGTGTGGTAGAGTGAGGCTGTCTTGGTGTGGTGTGGTAGAGTGAGGCTGTCTTAGTGTGGTAGAGTGAGGCTGTCTTGGTGTGGTGTGAAAGAGTGAGGCTGTCTTGGTGTGGTAGAGTGAGGCTGTCTTGGTGTGGTGTGGTAGAGTGAGGCTGTCTTGGTGTGGTGTGGTAGAGTGAGGCTGTCTTAGTGTGGTAGAGTGAGGCTGTCTTGGTGTGGTAGAGAAGGCTGTCTTGGTGTGGTGTGGTAGAGTGAGGCTGTCTTGGTGTGGTAGAGTGAGGCTGTCTTGGTGTGGTGGAGTGAGCCTGTCTTGGTGTGGTAGAGTGAGGCTGTCTTGGTTTGGTGTAGTAGACTGAGGCTGTCTTGGTGTGGTGTGGTGGAGTGAGACTGTCTTGGTGTGGTGGACTGAGGCTGTCTTGGTGTGGTGTGGTGGAGTGAGGCTGTCTTGGTGTGGTAGAGTGAGGCTGTCTTGGTGTGGTGTGGTGGAATGAGGCTGTCTTGGTGTGGTAGAGTGAGGCTGTCTTGGTGTGGTAGAGAGAGGCTGTCTTGGTGTGGTGTACAGGAAGCTGTTGATGTGATCCATGACTATGTGACCCTGCAGGTGCTGCGGTGAACCTGACTCTGGTCACTCCAGAGAAAGCCATCAAACTGGCAGCCAATGACATCTTCAGACAGAAGCTCTCCAAGGATGGGTACGTCTGTTATTCTGGTCATGTCGACGCTAAAACAAGGAACAAATATCAAATCACAATTTTATTGCCCAGATGAAAGTAGCGCACATTGCTCTCATATTGGAGCCGCCAATTCTGTATTTTCCAATGAGAATCCTCAGTTCACGCAGTTTTGTGAACAACGATTTTGACATGATAAAATGGTGAAATAAGAGTGGTGTCGCCATACCAAAGAGACTATTGGATACTGAGCCCTGCTCTCCCGGTCATCTTCCCCCACAGGAAGTTGCCTCTTTGGGGGGAGATGCTGGCAGGATGTGGGGCTGGGACCTGCCAGGTGGTGGTCACCACCCCGATGGAGATGCTAAAGATCCAGTTGCAGGATGCAGGGAGGCTGGGTGAGTCTGGGAGGCTGAGTGAGTCTGGAGGCTGGGGGAGGCTGGAGGCTGGGGGAGTCTGGAGGCTGGGGGAGTCTGAAGGCTGGGTGAGTCTGGGAGGCTGGGTGAGTCTGAAGGCTGGGGGAGGCTGGGTGAGTCTGGAGGCTGGGTGAGTCTGGAGGCTGGGGGAGTCTGGGAGGCAGGGTGAGTCTGGGAGGCTGGGGGAGGCTGGAGGCTGGGGGAGGTTGGGTGAGTCTGGAGGCTGGGGGAGGCTGGAGGCTGGGGGAGGCTGGGGGAGTCTGGAGGCTGGGGGAGTCTGAAGGCTGGCGGAGGCTGGGTGAGTCTGGAGGCTGGGTGAGTCTGGGAGGCCGGGTGAGTCTGAAGGCTGGGGAGGCTGGAGGCTGGGGGAGGCTGGGTGAGTCTGAAGGCTGGGGGAGTCTGGGAGGCTGGGTGAGTCTGGGAGGCTGGGTGAGTCTGGAGGCTGGGGGAGTCTGGGAGGCTGGGTGAGTCTGGAGGCTGGGGGAGTCTGGAGGCTGGGTGAGTCTGGAGGCTGGGTGAGTCTGGGAGGCTGGGTGAGTCTGGGAGGCTGGATGAGTCAACAACTGAATTTTTTGTGTGTGTTCATGCATGTGTGTGTCCACGTGTTTACATCTTTCTGTGTGTCTACAAGTGTTACAATATACAGTTTGTTCGTATGTGTACCTGTAAATGTATCTGTGTGTGTGTGTGTGTGTGTGACAGCGGCCCAGAGACCGGCCCCAGCGCCAGCGGCCACCCCAGGTCCAGCTCCGTCTCTGGTGGCCCCCCCGGCCCCCCAGCCCTGCCCCCCTGCCCCGCCCCGGGCCTCTGCCACCAGCATCACCCTGGGGCTGCTGAGGACTCAAGGCCTGGCCGGCCTGTATCGCGGGGCGGGAGCCACTCTGCTGAGGTAACCACACACACACACACACATATGAACACACACATATATAAAAATGCATACACAAGCACACACACATAACCCTAACCCACAATGCCGAGACTGATAAACACTTGACAGACACACCTGTACGCTGACGTATACACACAATTTGTCGAAAAATAAGCATCCTGGTTCTAACTGGTGACCTCGTTCACCTGCTCAACTGTCAATGTTGATGTGTCTCTCGTTCCTCGTGATTAGTTAGGTTGACTGTGATTGGACTGTGTTCTGTTGCCCTGCCTCCACAGCATCACCAACTCACACACACACAGACACACACACACTTTTTTCTCTCTAAGTTTCACTCTCTCTTTCTCTCTCTGTCCCTCTGTGTTAATGAGTGGATTTTTATTATATAACTTGTACAGTGGTCCTGTTCTGGCTGCCTTGGGGAGACTCTGCTAATCAAACCAAACATGAATCAATAGACTCCTGCAGCTATGTCTGTCTGCACTCCTACTGTGAACTGAGGAACCTTTTTCTCTCACTCACTCTCTCTTTTTTCTCTCCATCTCTCTCTCTCTTTCCCCTTTCTCTATTTCTCTTTCCCTTTCTCTTTTCCCACTTTCTCTCTCTCTTTCCCTTTCTCTCTCTCTTTCCACTTTCTCTCTCTTTCCTCTTTCTCTCTATTTCCCCTTTCTTCATCTCTCTATTTTCCCCTGTCTATATATTTCTCTCTGTCCCCTTTCTCTCTCTCTCTCTCTCTCTCTCTCTCTCTCTCTCTCCCTTTCCCTTTCTCTATCACTCTCTCTCTCTCTCTCTCTCTCTCTCTCTCTCTCTCTCTCTCTCTCTCTCTCTCTCTCTCTCTCTCTCTCTCTCTCTCTCTCTCTCTCTCTCTCCTTTTCCCCTTTCTCTATCACTCTCTATCACTCTCTCTCTCTCTCTCTCTCTCTATCACTCTCTCTCTCTCTCTCTCTCTCTCTCCCTTTCCACTTTCTCTATCACTCTCTCTCTCTCTCTCCCTTTCCCTTTCTCTCTCTCTCTCTCTCTATCACTCTCTCTCTCTCTCTCTCTCTTTCTCTCTCACTCTCTCCAGAGACATGCCGTTCTCTATGATCTACTTCCCGCTGTTTGCCAACCTGAACGCGCTGGGCCGGCGAAGGGCTGGTATCCAGGGCGACGTGCAGGAGAAGGCCCCCTTCCTGCAGTCCTTCATGGCAGGATGCACCGCCGGGTCTGTGGCAGCTGTGGCCGTTACACCCCTGGATGGTGAGACAGAGAGAGGTGGAGGGAGAAAGAGAGGGGGGGGGGAGTAGGAGAGAGAGAGAGAGAGAGAGAGAGAGAGAGAGAGAGAGAGAGAGAGAGGGGAGGAAGAGAGAGGGAGAGAGAGACAGACGGAGGGGGGGGGGAGTAAGAGGAAGAGAGAGGTGGACTGACAGAGATGGAAAGATGAAAAGGAGAGAAGAGAGGTAGGAGAATGGGAAGAGAGAGCGATGGAGAGAGAGAGACAGAGAGAAAAAAAGAACAAGAGAGTGGCAAAGGGAGAGGGGGAGGAAGGGGGAGGGGGTGAGAGAAAGAGAGTGCAATGACCCTAATTAATGAGTCTCCAGAGACTGATGATGTGTGCGTGTTTATTTGTCGGCAGTCATAAAGACTCGTCTTCAGACCCTGCAGAAGGGGGAGGGAGAAGATTCTTACCGAGGCATTGTTGACTGCACAAGGTGAGACCACACAAGCACCATCAACCCACAAGCTTACTGAGGTGAATTCATCTTAATTTGATTGTTGATTACAAAACATAAACATGATTCCTAGACATCCCAGACTATAGTGCGTGTGTATAAGTACATCGACAGTTCACTGGCACACTCCAGACAGTGACATGTCAGAGCACCAGCCAACATTCTGACCCTCCTCCAGGCGCATCTTAGCCCGCGAGGGTCCCTCTGCCTTCCTGAAGGGGGCGACGTGTCGGGCGCTGGTCATCGCTCCCCTCTTTGGGATCGCTCAGGGAGTCTACTTCCTGGGGGTGGGAGAGCAGCTGCTAGGCATGCTGGGATAGCGGCGCCCGGCTCCGGTGTCTCTGTAAAGCCAACACACTGCTTCCTGCAGCAGTGGAGCGAGAGAGGGAGGAGAGACATGGGCCTTGACCACACGAGCAGAGAGAGAGAGAGAGAGAGAGAGAGAGAGAGAGAGAGAGAGAGAGAGAGAGGTCTCCATCAGTTAACCAAAGTTCGAAAAGAACAGCAGTGAGTGAGACTTGAACCAACAGTGCACACTAATAATGTTTCTCTAGATTCCTGAAAGCTGTGTACAGTCTTCTAGGTATACATGGTCTTATGTATATGTGTGTGTGACTTATGTGGAGGTATGTGACCCAGATTGCTACGTCCAGGATTGTACTTCTGACCTGAGGAAGAGGGAGAGGGAAAGAGAGAGAGCAAGAAAGAGAGAGATGTTTGAGTGAGTGAATGAAAGAGAGAATTAGAGAAAGAAGTTAGATGATTGGCACCTTGGGTTTGACAACAAAAGGAAATTGCCAAGCAATCATGGAATATCATGTAACTAGTTGACTGTTTGATTAAGTCACTGTGGATTGACATATGAACTGTTATTCATGTCAACTCTATTGCAATGTTTGAAAATAAGTCAATTTAAATTAGTTCCAAGCTAATTGTTCACAATTTACAATCCGGTTTTTCCCTCTTCATAACTATATGACAAAGTCTTAGCTCCTCCATCAAGTCCATGGCAGCCCTGAGTTGCTTTTCCATCCGAAAGTCTCGTGCTTAGATCCTTGCGTGGCATGAGGCACTGTCTGCAAGTAACTGTAGGGTTATCTGTTAATCTCGACGGTAATGCTTTAATCCTCGTCTCTGTAACATAGCCAGGTTTTACACCCTGGGTCCCCCTTTGGGCCTTATATACCTGTCTCCTGTCGTTTCGCAACAGTCCAGACAGGCTCTGTTTGGGAAACGAACCCCAACTCCCTCGCCTCTCTGGGGGGTCACGAGTGACCTGATACGATTGGATAAACAAGAGCATCTAGCGTTAATCAGCAACTCTACTTATTCCTAATCCGTTATTTGTCTGAGGAAAGGGATGAGGAATAATGTTTTTAGATAATCTGAACGAGGCCAAAACCGTTTCGGAGATTTAACACTAGCTATAGCCGTTAGCCAACCTTTTTTTTTTTTTTTTTTTTACATTTCCTTGAATGACATGTTACGCACAATAAATCTTAATAATCCTGCAATAAAGCCTTATATTTGATTGAGTCTCTTGTCCTAAACATTAACTGCATGTGTGCGTTAAGATATAAATCATTTAAAATGTGTATTTTTGGGGGGCGTGTCCAATTTATTGCAGCCTAAATTAGTGAGACGACAGTATGACCTGTATTAGAGGCAGGTTATTTCCAACTCTTTCACCACTAGGTGGCAGTCAAAGCATTTTCTACATTTATAAAAGTGTCATTGTCGATTGAGCTAAAATAACTACAGCATTTTGAGAGAAAAGAAACAATGAAAATTGAAAACGATATTTCTGTTTAAAATATGTAAATAAAAGACTGCAAACATCCTTGCTTTTCTCTGTTGAATATTTATGGTGAATGAAATCAAAGTACAATTCAGTAAAAAAAAAACCCCAAACACAAACGCAATCAGTTAAAAGGAAATCATACACGCAAGGCACACAATTCTTTGTTTTTCCCCCGCAACATTCTACAAACTATCTATAAGGCAAGAAGAACCCAAGTGAGTAAACCTGTAGAACAGTCATCAGATTGGCACATTCTGTCCCAACTATACTAAACATGTTAAGGTGGTATGCATCTCAAACAAAGCTCCTTCACATCGCTCAGTTATTCAAAGAGGTCATCAGAGAGCAGCGGTTTACAGAGTGAAAGTTCCAGTTATAAAAGGTACCTCTGGGCTAAGCAAAACATTTAACATTCACAACAAAGTACTGCTCGTCACCGTCAAGTAATTCAAGTCACATTGTGTTTCAGTAAGGGAGAGTGAACTAAAACACAGCAACCACATTTAACAGTGTGTAACAGTCTGACTGGCTTCAGCCAGCACTTCTCTTTCATTCATCCAGTAAACAAACAAGACACACCCTCTGGTTCATCCACGGAACGCGCTCCATGAGATGCTGGACTGACTTACTGCAGCCATGAACACAGAAGTCCTCCACGAAGGCACTTTCAAACTAAAGACGTTTATTTCAGTTTCAATCACAACGGGGACGTCCGTGAACCCTTTGGCCGGTATTCTCAGGGCTCTTCCTGCTGCTCCTCCTCCTCCTCCTCCTGCTGTTCCTCCTCCTCCTCCTGCTGCTCCTCCTCCTCCTGCTGCTCCTCCTCCTCCTGCTGCTCCTCCTCCTCCTGCTGCTGCTCCTCCTCCTCCTGCTCCTCCTGCTGCTCCTCCTCCTCCTCCTCCTCCATGGGTTTGACGGTGAAGGCACGGCTGGCTCATTAGTCCAGGAACCTGCGATTGGGGTTGACACCAAACAACTCCACCCGGATCTCCGGCATCATCTGTTGAAACGAGGATGAGACTGAGATCTGAGATCAACTCCAGACAACATCAACAGCAGCTATGAAGGAGACGACCAACAGAGTGGCCTGCTGGGGGAGTGGTTGGGTTCGGGGTTGGACGACCAACAGGTCTGCGAGGGGGGTTCCTGTCGTGTTACCTGGTATGCGATGAGATCTAGCCTGCTCTCCAGAGTGTTGGATACCTTGATCTTCCCATTGTCATTGTACAACTCCACCCCTCCAGAGCTGTGGGGACGAACAGGAAGAGGAAGTGAACAACACAGTCAGACCGGAGGGGACAGGGTAGGGACCATAGAGGGGTAGACAACATGTCCTGCTACACGCTAGCTAGTGATGCTAATACTAGCAACATGCTTAGACCTTCGAGAGGGTCAAGAGGGTTTAACTGTTGTGGTGCTGTTACATGGTGTTGGGTTTAATTATGTTGCTGTTCTGGTTCTGTATGCTAATCTGTGTCCTGTCGTCATGGTGACTCTCACATGTCGGAGGAGAGGAACCGCTGCTCGTCGATGCGGACCACGATGTTGCTCTTCACCATTTCTTTGTAGACCGGGATGTCCTTGTCAACAGCAGCCTGCGAGGAAAAGCATGTTTGGAACGGGTGGTCAAACTCCACAAATGGCCTGACAGTCAACACGACGGCCCAGTTTCCCAGACATGGATTAAGCCCTGAAGCCCTGAAGTAAGAGAACAAATATCTACCGAAAAGGTGTTTACCCGAGGACGAGGCTTGATCCATGTTTGGGAAACTATAAAACCCACTGTATTATTTTAGACAACCGTGATGTCATAACCGTATCCTGAGAGGGTGACCTCTGACCTGCACCATGGAAACGTCCTGCTGACGGCAGCGAATGGTCACTTTGGGCTCCAACAGCTGGTAGAATCCCTGAGGGAGGGTGGGGGTGAAATCAGGTCAGACTGGATCTCTGGATTCAGGTTCAGAGAGGGGTCAGCTAGTTGTGGCGGGGGAAGCTAGAGAGACAACAGTTCCTTTTTTTAATGATTGATTTTTCATGCTTTATCAGATAGATTGTTGTAATGAAGTGTGACAGGAAAGAGAAAGACAGACAGAAAGAGAGAGAGAGAGAGAGAGAGAGAGAGAGAGAGAGAGAGAGAGAGAGAGAGAGAGAGAGAGAGAGAGAGAGAGAGAGAGAGAGAGAGAGAGAGAGAGAGAGAGAGAGAATGCAGTATAGGGCCATGGCTAGACTTGATCCAGGGCCACTGCAGCAAGGGCTCAGCCTCCGTGATACGGGCACCTATCCGGTGAGCTAGGGGTCACCTAAAGAGTTCTGTTGTCCACAACGTGAGCCCACCTGCATGATCAGCCCCTCCAGCAGGACAGCGTATCTTTCTGGGTCCTTGGCGATCTGGGACAGGCGCTGGCGAGCCTCACTCAGAAGATCCTGACGGGGAAAAACATGTTTACTGTAACTTCTTACTGCACCAAGCAGTTTCTGTTTCTCTAAACTGAGACAGAGAGAAACGGAGAGAGAGAAAGGGAGGAGAGTAGGAGACAATAAGAGAGTGATGGAGAATAAGAGAGAGTTGATAGAGAGAGTAAGGGAGAGAGTCGGGGGAGAGACAAAGACTTACAGAGATCATGTCGTCTCTCGTCTTCAGCACCTTCAGCCTGGCCTGGTTCAGCAGGTTGGACATCTGACTGAAAATGGGAGACGTTAATATACACACATAAACCTCAATATAAACAGAGAAAGGGTTAAAGATGTGCACAGGAAGGACACATGGATGTGCACGTGGATGTGTTTGTGCATGTGTGTGTGGTGTGTAAAAGTCACAGCCACCAGATCCAAGTCTTCAGCAGAAAGTGAGCCAAACTGTTGCTGAGAGAGCGCTCACATTTTCTTATGCTGGTCGATCTGCTTGTCTTTCTTGGCGTAATACTCCATGATTTTCAGCCTCTGGGTCTGAACCAGACGGCCTTTCTCTATGTTGAACTCCTCCTCTGCCTGAATGAGATTTGGGATTTGATACAGTACCAATCAGTACAACTATATTGGTCTTACCGTATCCAGTCAGTCAAAGTACATTTCTTGCACCGCTACTATGATCATCCTTTTACCTTGGCCTCAACCTCTTCCGCTTTCTCACTGGCCTCCTGTTCTATGAAGGCCATCATGTGCTTGATCTATAGAGGAGAGAAGGGGGCGTGTCATTAGAAGGGGGCGTGTCATTAGTCTATTATAATTCACAGCACCGAGTTTCACAGTCGCATTTAAATGTATCACTGAGGTGAGGAATTTGCCTCGAGACACAGAAAGCTAGCGAGCGAGTGATCAGCATTGTACTTAATGCCACGAATTTTGGTGAAAAGTACTAGCAGAGTCGCCAGTTCGAGGTGACCTAAATGTGAGGGCAATGCACCCACTCGTTGTTCTGTGCGAGTGATTTTTTCAAAGTGGTTTTCAATCACTGCAAGTAAATGTGTTAGCTAACCCTTAAGGGCACAGTCACATCCTCGACACAGAATCAACCGAAATGCTTCTTCAGAACGACTTATCATTTACACCAACACCCAAAACTTTAAAAGGGTCACATCACTGTTGCAAAGTTAGCTAACAATCAGTTTTGTTAGGGGTAAAGTTCCCTAGAGATCGCTATCTAGCTAGTTAGTCTAACAACATAGTTAGCCAGCTGCTGGCTAATAATGTGGACCAGCTGCTGTTACAAGCTGGCATCATACCTGTTTCTGTACGTCTGCATCGCTGAGCGCCATCGTTTCGGAAAGTTTTCGCTGTTGTCAGAAGAAAGTTTTACAACGTTACACTAGATTAATGCTAGATATAACTGCGTAGTTTTCTGAATGGTGATAGTTGAAATATCTCGTCCGGCTGAACTCCCCTGGTGACAGCGCAGCTGAATAGCAACAACTATCTCCTCGTCACAGATAGGGAGGGGTCAGCGGTATCGCAGCTGCGCAGTAGCTATAACTTGCTATCAATAATTCACACTTTAACATATTTTTCCCATTGCATGGTTGGGGATAATCATAATATGATATATAAGCGAAAATGTTATGTTGTATAATGTATTATTATAACACCAGCTTTTTATAAACAAAATATGGTTATGAAGGTTTGGTAAGTTTGTCATGTGTAACTTTTGTTTTTCACAACCGAGTGTGATCATGTCAGTTGACCGCTTGATGTCTGTCTGATCAAGTTTTAGAGAAAGTGCTAGTTTAGTGAGTGGGGCAAGTCCAGTAGTGCTCTCTCTATACACGTTCGGCCCATGCCGTCTCTGATTTGCTGAGAGTAGAGAGGGGAGTGTGTCCGTGTGTGCAGTCGCACGCTTTCCTAAACTATCTTTCCTTTGTCACTCTGTGGACTGAATCTGCCTGACGCCGAAGGTAAGCTGCACTCGGGCATTCGGTACGATATTTGCAACTGCCTATTATTGTTAATATCTTTGTATTGTAGCAACCTGGAAGGAATTGCATATGTCCATGCACGCCCGAGGAAGGAGGTGTGGTCGCTAGCATGCTAGCTAGTTGGCGACTATGTCTTAGATAGAATCGCGTGATCTCAGTAGTACATCGCGTGCGAAAATGGGTCTACGAGCTGATTCCAACTGCACGAGCTAGTAGTAGATTGATGAATAACTCGAGTTATCAGCTTTTTTTGACCAATGTCATGTATATGCACGTTACACGGCACTACACCTTACAAATATGGCTGTCTACATCGCCTGGTGTAGCAACTAAATATTTATTGCAAAACCTAATACTGGAGTTGTGCCATTATCATCATTTCGAATTACAATATCATCAGAGGGCGGAAGTAACTGGTAGCGTAAGTGTTACTAGCTTTAATTAAATAATTGGTACAGGGCAACATTGGCCACTCGCTGGTTATTATTCAACATGACAGCGAAAAGCATTCGGGTCAAGACATTCTGGCCCTTTGTT
This sequence comes from Hypomesus nipponensis, assembly GCF_054491055.1. Classification (NCBI taxonomy): domain Eukaryota; kingdom Metazoa; phylum Chordata; class Actinopteri; order Osmeriformes; family Osmeridae; genus Hypomesus; species Hypomesus nipponensis. Next base: position 2,580,806 of record NC_140374.1, read on the forward strand.
TATTGTGCTGCACATGAGCATACCGTATCACACGACTCAACTACCAATATGGGATAGGATGAACTGCTCGTCCCGTGAACAAGCGGACGTTCAGTCCCGGTTAACCACTGGCCTCCATTCCGACCGGCCACTGCACGTGTTATCGTCAACCAATCCTACATGTAGCCATGCTTGTACGTGGTTTACGTAACTCATGATATAAAATGTCAAACGGGAGGACGACCATATTGTCTTAATGTTATTATGCCATCTGGTGGACGCTAGACCTCCACGTGACCTCTGAGTGAAGTCATTCACAAGTTAAACTTCCTGTCCACGCATAAACTACACATGACTGGTCCAGTGTAGTACAACGTCCCTATAATAACACATTCCTTGCGTCCACAGGAGTTTCGAGGACATCTCCGGATTTGACTCTGCATGTGCCTGTAAGACTGTTGCATCTTTCTGATGGCTGCCTCGGGCTCTGACGCTGCCAACGTGCCTGTGGGTTTCCACTACGAGACAAAGTATGTCGTCCTCAACTACCTTGGCCTGCTCACCGCCTCGCGGACACACGCCCAAGGTAAAAACGACTGTGTGTGTGTGTGTGTGTATAGTCATTAACTACTGTATGTTGATATGCTGCTACCCTGAGTCACACCCCACCTGTTCCCAGGGTGAGAGTTCCTGTGTACCAGCCATCCACTTATGTGAGAATGAATTTCCTTTAGGTGTGCTTGTTCCAGATCCCTGACAGGGAGGGGGCACCCCTGTCTGGGAGGGTGTAGACAGGGTGGGGATCGAGTGGAAGAGAGAATGTACCAGGCACTCCTGTCCGCTCAGTACAGATATCTGGTCGTAGCTGCTTTGACACTCACTGACAAGAAAACCTGTCGTGTTCCTTTGACTTATGATCTCACTTTTGTTACTGTTTTTGAGTGCCGGGGTATCCTAGTTGTGGTTGTCTAGTCTCACTCTGACCGCTTGCTTGAACAGGGTGGCCGTGTTCACCTTAAGTCACCTCTTTAAGCAACCTCAAAGCCCTACCTGTACATTGGCCAAGATTGGAGAGTGATGAAGTGTGGTCTAAACACTTGTGGTATTACAAGTGCCTAAGGGGTTAGAGGTCAGCGTTTGAGGTTGTAATGTATCCATACTCAAAGCTGCCCAGTAACCATATTCATCTGCCTTTCCTCTGTAGCAGACATGGCTTCACTTCCTGGTGTGCAGTATGTCTGCCTGTTAATGGTGTGCTGAGACTGAAGGACAGCGTGTGGCTGGTGTGACGTGTGGCCTGTGAGGGTCGCTGACCAGGCAGGTTAGGGGGTTCCTGGAGGGCAGTTTCTGATGGAGTCAGGTGTCGTTACGGCTCCTAATCATAGGCCCCTGCAACTCGGGAGCTTTTTATAGCGCGGTGCTTTCTGACTGGCCAGCACGGCGCGAGCACGGCGCGAGCACAGCTGGTTCGTGCCCAGCCTGACTTGGTGTCCTCAGAGAGAGGGCAAGCCTTCTCCTGGAGCCCTGCTCATCCCTTCAGCCTCTGGTTCTGGAGAGGAAGAGAGACTGAAGGCGGAGAGAAAACAAGAGGATTATGCAGAAGATTCCTATATCTCATGTTTTTCAGTTCTGTCATTCCCCAATGGTAATATTGGAGAGAGAGGGAGGGAGACAGAGAAGGAGAGGGAGGGAGACAGAGAAGGAGAGGGAGGGAGACAGAGAAGGAGAGGGAGGGAGACAGAAAAGGAGAGAGAAGGAGAGGGAGGGAGACAGAGAAGGAGAGGGAGGGAGACAGAAAAGGAGAGAGAAGGAGAGGGAGGGAGACAGAAAAGGAGAGGGAGGGAGACAGAGAAGGAGAGGGAGGGAGACAGAGAAGGAGAGGGAGGGAGACAGAGAAGGAGAGGGAGGGAGACAGAGAAGGAGAGGGAGGGAGACAGAAAAGGAGAGAGAAGGAGAGGGAGGGAGACAGAAAAGGAGAGGGAGGGAGACAGAGAAGGAGAGGGAGGGAGACAGAGAAGGAGAGGGAGGGAGACAGAGAAGGAGAGGGAGGGAGACAGAGAAGGAGAGGGAGGGAGACAGAAAAGGAGAGAGAAGGAGAGGGAGGGAGACAGAAAAGGAGAGGGAGGGAGACAGAAAAGGAGAGAGAAGGAGAGGGAGGGAGACGGAAGGAGAGAGGGAGAGGGAGAGGGAGAGGGGGAGGGAGGGAGACAGAGAGGGGGAAAGAGACGGAGAGAGAGGGAGGAAGGGACGAGTGCCTGATCCCTGTTTTCCGCTCGGCCCGCTCCAGGCTTTGACAGGCTGTCATGTGTAATCACCGTCAGGTCGCTCACACGCCTCCCGCCCCGGGCCCAGTGAGGGACTGCTCCTGACTGGCTGTCTGCTGAGACAGCGCTCTCACCCTGGGAAACCAAACCAACACAGGCCCCACCAGTGTGACTAAGTAGCAGAGATTGTGTGTGTTTCTGGTGGGGTGTGTGTGTGTCTGGTGGTGTGTGTGTGGGGGGGGGGGGGGGAAGAGAAATGTGATGAGTCAGGGACAGTGCATGGGGGTGAGAAGGATGACTGAGCCCTCCATACCATTGTAGACTTCAGACTGTGTAGCTTTGCACACAAACTGGGCACATCTGGTGACCACCGATCACCCCCCTTCATTTACGTAGGCAATGCATTTAACAGTAAACTCAACTCGAAGTCAGATCAAAACGATAGCTTGAAGTCATTTCCTGGATTGATGCCGTGTATCCGAACAAACTTCCTATTTTCAAACAGTGCAGAGAGTGTCTGGCCTTGGGCTCAGTAAAACGCCTGGCGCACCAAATGCATTGTGAGAAGTAGCCAACAAAGTTCAATAGATGGACAGGAAGCGAACCAATGAAATCTCTCAACTCATATTTTCCCAATGCCACAATCCTCTCTGAATGAATGGCTTCCTCTTGAGGATGTTGCATAAGCAGGTGGGTGTGTTTAAAGGACTGGAAGGCATTGTGCTGTTTCTGTACATCAGAGCAACTCTGTGGCTCCAGTGTGAATGTTGTGAATAATTGACTGGAGTGTGTTGGTCCATGACTGCTCACATGCAACCAGAGCAGGGCCTTAGAGGTCCTCTGTTAGTACACAAGTGAAGGGCAAGGAAGACATGCATTTGAGAAAGCGAGGAGAGGAGGAGGTGGAGGATGGGCAGGAAGAAAGGAGCAGGAGGGGCAGGGAGAGAGGAGGAGGGGCAGGGAGAGAGGAGGAGGGGCAGTGAGTGAGGAGGAGGGGCAGTGAGTGAGGAGGAGGGGCAGTGAGTGAGGAGGAGAGGCAGGGAGGAGAGGCAGGGAGGAGAGGCAGGGAGGAGAGGCAGGGAGGAGAGGCAGGGAGGAGAGGCAGGGAGGAGAGGCAGGGAGGAGAGGCAGGGAGTGAGGAGGAGGAGAGGCAGGGAGTGAGGAGGAGGGGCAGGGAGTGAGGAGGAGGGGCAGGGAGTGAGGAGGAGAGGCAGGGAGGAGAGGCAGGGAGGAGAGGCAGGGAGGAGAGGCAGGGAGGAGAGGCAGGGAGGAGAGGCAGGGAGGAGAGGCAGGGAGGAGAGGCAGGGAGGAGAGGCAGGGAGGAGAGGCAGGGAGTGAGGAGGAGCGGCAGGGAGTGAGGAGGAGGGACAGTGAGACAGGAGGAGGGGCAGTGAGAGAGGAGGAGGGGCAGTGAGAGAGGAGGAGGGGCAGGGAGAGAGGAGGAGGGGCAGGGAGAGAGGAGGAGGGGCAGGGAGAGAGGAGGAGGGGCAGGGAGAGAGGAGGAGGGGCAGGGAGAGAGGAGGAGGGGCAGGGAGTGAGGAGGAGAGGCAGGGAGGAGAGGCAGGGAGTGAGGAGGAGGAGAGGCAGGGAGTGAGGAGGAGCGGCAGGGAGTGAGGAGGAGGGACAGGGAGAGAGGAGGAGGGGCAGGGAGAGAGGAGGAGGGGCAGGGAGAGAGGAGAAGGGGCAGGGAGAGAGGAGGAGGGGCAGGGAGAGAGGAGAAGGGGCAGGGAGTGAGGAGGAGGGGCAGGGAGTGAGGAGGAGGGACAGGGAGAGAGGAGAAGGGGCAGGGAGAGAGGAGGAGGGACAGGGAGAGAGGAGAAGAGGCAGGGAGTGAGGAGGAGGGGGAGGAGAGGCAGGGAGGAGAGGCAGGGAGTGAGGAGAGGCAGGAAGAGAGGAGGAGGAGGGGCAGGGAGAGACGAGAAGGGGCAGGGAGAGAGGAGGAGACGCAGGGAGTGAGTAGGAGGAGGGCACACAGGAGGCAGGCTGTAGGGTACATCACAGACACAGTTGTTTACAGCCCTTATAGACCCCTGGCTTGTTGTAAACCCTTCAATGACTGCTCTGTGTTGTGTAAACCATGTGCATGTAGTAACCAGAGATGCTGCTGCTGTGCCGTAGGGTTAGGGTTAGGGTTAGGGTTAGGGGGCATGCATCGCTCTGTGTGGTTGGCTTCATAGTTCCATCTCTCATTTTCTATCCTATTGTGTTTCACCAGTGGGAAGTTGGACAGAGCCAGTGTGCTAGCTAGCTGTGCTAGCAGCAGATCTGTGGTGGCACAAGCCTTATAGTACACTCTCATTAGGATGGAACTGGTATCTGAATGGTGTCTTATCAACCCTAGCACACTGTACTGTTAGCCAACCCAGTGAGGTAGCCTGATTCCAAAAGTTTCTCTATGTAGTTCAGTTTGTTCCTTTTCTAGAACCTTCCAACCAAACTCTGTAAAGCATTAGGATATGATCTCAATGTATGCTGGTGATCTTCAGTTTGTACTTCAAACAGGGCATCCTTTAAAATCAGGATCTGAACAGCACAGATTGCTTTACATGGATTGTTGTACAACTTTATCAAATTATTATTATTATTATCATCAAATGTAATTGTATTAATTACAAAAAAATAAAAATAATAAAACCGCCAGAAGGAAGCCAAAACTGTTATTTGAGTTTGTCTAGTAAAAACGATGGCACGGTGTCTGTTCTGGAGTGGGGGAGTGCCAGAATGGATTCTCTCCCTGACGGACATCAACAGAGAATGATTGGGCGTTTATTTCGCATAGTCACAGGAGACCGCTTACCGCTCTGGGTTTGGTCTGCGTTTGGTCTGCGTTTAGCCTCTCGCTCCTCGCCAGATCAAAGCTCTCTCCGGAAGATTCTTCTCAGGTGATGGACTTGACTGGAGGCTGGGCAGGGTGGCAGAGAGACAGAACGACTCGGTATAATTTGTTGTAACTAACTTGTGCCCTTGTACAACATCCTCTCACACCCCTCCCCATAATGTGTAAACACTTTTGTAATCTATTCCGCTTTAAATGTAGGGAATGTAATTATAGTGATTTCACTGCAGGTATTTCTATGTTGTAACATGGTTAATGTAACCTTAATGTAATGAAATGTCCTAACTAGTTTTGTTGTTGTTTCAGATGACCTGTCGTCGGGGGATGGAGAGAGCAGGAGAGAGAGGAACAGAGTGATAAAGGGAGACATCGAGGATGAGCTGAGGAAACTAGAAGATGAGATCTCAGCCTGTAAGTGTGTGCACACACACACACACATAATGACACACACACACACAATGACACACACGCACAAAGCGACACACACGCGCACACATACACACACACACACACACACAATGACACACACACTCACACACACAATGACAGACACGCACACACATTTACACACGTACACATAGAGACACACATGCACACGCACTCACATACACAAAGACAGGCACACTCACACACACACACAATGACAGACACGTGCACACATTTACACACGTACACATAGAGACACACATGCACACGCACTCACATACACAAAGACAGGCACACTCACACACACACAATGACAGACACGTGCACACAGAGACACACACGCACCCACATACACTGACTAACAGTTGCTGGAGCTTAATCTGGATGTCTAGATGCTTTCAGAGCTTGTATGTAGGGTTGCAAAATTCCGGGAATATTCAAAGTTGGAAACTTTCCACGGAAATTAACGGGAATTAACAGAAATAAACTGGAAATTTGGGGGTAATTTAACTTTATTTACCTTGTCATAAGCAGACATGCATGCAAACATTTATAATACAACTTTTAAAAATGACTTTTTTGACATTTTGTGAGTAGTAGTTGCCCAACTTGCACGTGTTGATGGACCCCGAAAGCCGCGAATAATCGAGGTGATGGTGTACTTTTGTGTGGACATACAGACATAAACAGTGTTGGGGAAAGTTCACTTTCTACATGAACTAGTTCAGTTCATAGTTTATAATTAAAAATGTTTAACTCAGTTCACAGCTCCAAAAATGTCTTTAAATATGTTGCAAGCTATAACTGAAATCTTTCTATTTGCAATACCGCTCTTGGCCTCTACGCAATTTGGCGCTCTTATCGTGCGTGTCCACTACAGCGGGCGGCGGGCGGCGGCGGCTTCCAATTCATTCTCGATGAAACCTGGCTCCCACAATGCCCTACGCGAGCGTCAACGCCCGGTTTCATTGAAAATGAATTGGAAGCCGACGCTGACAAAATGATGACAAATACGTTCAAAAACGACATAACGTTTTATGTTTACGTTTATGTTTCTGGCAGGCAATGTTCCCATCCAGCTGCATTCAGGGTCCAGCTGAGCTGGGCATGCATAGATTTGTTCTCAACTACATTTAAGTTCCCTGTTATATGCTTTTGCAAAAAAACGTTTTATTTTCAAAATTCCCTAAATTCCCGAGCCAAAATTCCTGTGGAAACTTTCTGGAAATTTACCGGAAACTTTCTGCCCCTTTGCAACCCTACTTGTATATCAACTGTGTGTGTGTGTGTGTGTGTAGCCTTCACCAGCACAGGCTTCGACTGCCACACGTCTCCAGTGTTCAGCCCCGTCAACCCAGAGAGCTCCATAGAAGACTGTCTGTCTGCTCTCGGGGAGCGTGTGGTCCAGGAGCTGGACTCGCACCTGGGCACCGCCACACACACACTGCTCAGCCGGTAAGAACCGGCTGTTCACGGTCACACGCTTGGTGAAGGAATTTGGTCTGGGTGTGTGTGGGTCTATTTGCGTGTGTTTTGGGGGAGGGGGTTTAGTGGCTCATCTGTGTGGTAAGTAAAAGTCAGGGTTAGTAATTGTGGGTTTTGCATCACATGGATGTTAAGTAAGGTCGGGTTTTCTTCCACGAGGTCTATTTATAACCATGAAATAGTTGTGAGGAGTGCTTTCCACAGGTTGTTTGATGTGGGGCTGTGAGTGTGCTGTGTGAAAGATGAGATCTAACATATGTTGTCCTTTTTCTCTAGTTACACTGAGGTCATTCTAAGGTCATTACAGTCACCACCGTGTGTGTGTTTTGCAGCCCTCTGGACTACGAGCATTTCCGAGACGCTGTGTTTGAGATCTCCTGCCACTCTCAAGGAGGCTGGAACAAGGTGAGACAGGAGCGTTGAGACCCCCCCTGACTGTGTCATCTGACTGAAGGGCTGGAGGAGGTTGGTTGGAAGATTCTCCGGATCAGGGTTCACTCTCTCTCTCCACCCCCCCAGGTGCTGGTTCCCCTGGTGCTGCTCCAGGCCCTGCAGGCGGAGGGCCAGAGCCTGGCCAGCCTGCTGCCTCTGGGGGTGCGCTTCCTGGAGGAGGCCGAGGCCTACTACATCATCCAGCAGGGGGGATGGGTGAGCTGGCCAACATGGGGGAGAGGGGTGACTGGGAGGTGGAGGGGAGGGGAGAGGGGCAGGGCTGGGGGAGGGTAGAGGAGAGGGGGAGGGCTGGGGAGTGGGTGTGGTAGAGTACAGGGGAAGTATTCCTGGGGAGAGGGTGAGGGAGAGCTCAGGAAAGACGGTGAGGGCTGGGGAGATGGAGAGGGAGAAGGCTGGGGAGAGGGAGAAGGCTGGGGAGAGGGAGAAGGCTGGGGAGAGGGAGAAGGCTGGGGAGAGGGAGAAGGCTGGGGAGAGGGAGAAGGCTGGGGAGAGGGAGAAGGCTGGGGAGAGGGAGAAGGCTGGGGAGAGGGATAAGGCTGGGGAGAGGGAGAAGGCTGGGGAGAGGGTGAGGGAGAAGGCTGGGGAGAGGGAGAGGGAGAAGGCTGGGGAGAGGGAGAGGGTGAGGGAGAAGGCTGGGGAGAGGGAGAGGGTGAGGGAGAAGGCTGGGGAGAGGGAGAGGTTGAGGGAGAAGGCTGGGGAGAGGGTGAGGGTGAGGGAGAAGGCTGGGGAGAGGGTGAGGGAGAAGGCTGGGGAGAGGGAGAGGTTGAGGGAGAAGGCTGGGGAGAGGGTGAGGGTGAGGGAGAAGGCTGGGGAGAGGGTGAGGGAGAAGGCTGGGGAAAGGGAGAGGGAGAGGGAGAAGGCTGGGGAGAGGGAGAGGGAGAGGGTGAGGGAGAAGGCTGGGGTGAGGGAGAAGGCTGGGGAGAGGGTGAGGGGGAGGGAGAAGGCTGGGAAGAGGGAGAAGGCTGGGGAGAGGGAGAGGGAGAAGGCTGGGGAGAGGGTGAGGGAGAAGGCTGGGGAGAGGGAGAGGGAGAAGGCTGGGGAGAGGGAGAGGGAGAAGGCTGGGGAGAGGGAGAGGGTGAGGGAGAAGGCTGGGGAGAGGGAGAGGTTGAGGGAGAAGGCTGGGGAGAGGGTGAGGGTGAGGGAGAAGGCTGGGGAGAGGGTGAGGGAGAAGGCTGGGGAGAGGGAGAGGGAGAGGGAGAAGGCTGGGGAGAGGGAGAGGGTGAGGGAGAAGGCTGGGGAGAGGGTGAGGGAGAGGGAGATGGCTGGGGAGAAGGTGAGGGTGAAGGCTGGGGAGAGGGAGAGGGTGAGGGAGAAGGAGAAGGCTGGGGAGAGGGTGAGGGAGAAGGCTGGGGAGAAGGTGAGGGAGAAGGCTGGGGAGAGGGAGAGGGAGAAGGTGAGGGTGAGGACAGGACTGAGGAGAGATACTGAAGGGAGTCATGGGAAAGTGTGTCAGTTCCAAGACCCAGGCCATGGTTGAGTCAGGAAAGGGTAATGATCAGGGTGTGTTATCTAGAATGACCACCAGAGGGGGACAGAGAGCTACCCAAACGGTAAAGAAGTACAACTTATTTGCGGCTATTGGTTGTGCAGCACTTAAACACAAACAATAACACACACAATTTCCCAACTCACACACACACACACACACAGAGAAAGTATAAACAGACTAAATTTTACTGTCTTAAAATCATAAAAATGGAGTACTGTATGTAAATAAATATTTGCCGACCATGTTTGGGTGGATGAGCTGGTATTACTTCACTGTTGGAGTTTAGCAGTTAAATGGCTCCAGGGTATGAAAGAGTGTTTATATCTGGTTTTGGATTGTGTGTTTTTTTTCCCCGCGAGACCCTGCAGGCTCGAGGGCGGGTGCTGCCGACAGATGTGGGATTACGTGCGTGAGTGTAACTGGCCTATTTAGGTTTCCAGTGCTGCTGTTCAGTGTGGTGTGGAAGCACAAGTAGGTCAGTTACACTGGATCCTCCTTGTATCTTTCTCTCTGCTGGGGGAGATAAACCTTCTTCTCTGACCACGTTGTCCTCCGTGCGGGCCCTGTGTCACCTGACACCACCCGGCCTTTCTCCTTCAGTCACTTAATCTGCCCAGGACTCCTTTACCAACCTGGCAACCCTCTGCCCTCCCAGTTCAGACCACACTGAGTGATTGGAGAGAGCACCACGACCACATGCGTCGCCTGATAAGTGTTTGCTGACACCAAGGTCACGCACACATTTTCAAAAGCATTCGACGCGCTGTTGCTTTGCCCTTCTCAACGACTGGAAGTGTTCCAAAAACGCAAACTGGTCGGATAAACAAGTCGCATTTTTAGATGTTTGAGTGGTGAATGTGACTCGGCTCTGGTTACTCGTTTGTCAGAAATGGCAGGAGAGGTGTTTTTCTGCTCTGCTGCGATGAACAGTGCCCTGGTGGACTTTGCTCTCCGCTGCTCTGGTGTCCAGAGCTGCATACAGAGGTGCATTTTACTGATATGGATAGTTGGTCTGAACAGCATGTAAAGCAGATGAGATATCCCTTCATTTCGCCCGAGGGACCCAACTAAGGAGACGTTGTCGACACTATCAGATGAACAGCTACTTTACATGAGCTGTGTCGCTGCTTGGGTCGTATACTTCCATCGTGATGTCATGCTTTATGCTAAGCATGCTCCTTGTTAGGGCTAAACTTCATATTGGGGTTGTTTCTGTGTGTGTCTTAGACCGGGTTCACCTCACCCATCTGGCCTCTGATTTAATGGCCAGTCAGGAGTCGACTGTCGGATGCCTGCTGGCCCTCATGTGCTGTGTTGGGAGGGTTAGCTGGCTGGGTTCGTGGCGTTTAGGTTAAATCGTATTTTGCGTGTGTGTGTGTTGCGTCACAGATGGCTCTGATGGAGGTTGCAGTGGGTCGCCCCCTCCCCCCCTCTATCCCCCCCCCGGCCATGCTGACTAGGACAGTCACTGCATGCTGTTATGTCACAGGATGGACAGTGACAGCTCAGAGAGAGAGACACAGAGGGGGGAGAGAGAGAGAGAGAGAGACAGAGAGAGGCACAGAAGGGGAGAGAGAGAGACGGAGAGAGAGACGGAGAGAGAGACGGAGAGAGAGACGGAGAGAGAGACGGAGAGAGAGACGGAGAGAGAGACGGAGAGAGAGACGGAGAGAGAGACGGACAGAGAGACGGAGAGAGAGACGGAGAGAGAAACGGAGAGAGAGACGGAGAGAGAGACGGAGAGAGAGACGGAGAGAGAGACGGAGAGGGAGACGGAGAGGGAGACGGAGAGGGAGACGGAGAGGGAGACGGAGACAGGGAGACGGAGACAGAGAGACGGAGACAGGGAGACAGAGACAGAGAGACAGAGAGAGAGGGGGTGAGAGAGGGGGTGAGAGAGACAGAGAGACAGAGACAGAGAGAGAGACAGAGAGAGAGAGACAGAGAGAGTGACAGAGAGAGTGACAGAGAGAGTGACAGAGAGAGTGACAGAGAGAGAGAGACAGAGAGAGAGAGACGGAGAGAGAGAGAGACGGAGAGAGAGAAGAGAGGGAGTAGGAAAGGAGAAGAGAGGGAGTAGGAAAGGAGAAGAGAGGGAGTAGGAAAGGAGAAGAGAGGGAGTAGGAAAGGAGAAGAGCGTGGGCTGGAGGGAGAGAGTGGTAGTGAGAAGGAGGGAGTGAGTGAGTGAGTGAGTGAGTGAGTGAGAGACTCTTAGGGGGAGGGCTTGACCAGCCAGTGAGAAGTCCTAAGCAGCACTCTGTAGGTTCCAGAACTGTGCCAGCTGCCTGTGTGCACACTTCTCTCCCGCTGCCTCTGCTCTCCTCCTGCTCCTCACCGTCCTGCTGCCCTGGGAAGCTCTGTCCGCGCGGTCGCCAGCTCAGACCAAACACAATCTAGGTAGGACGTCCCGGGGTTGGGTGGCTTGGTGTGTGCAAGTGTGATGTTTGGACAGTGAGGTATTGACAACATTGATCATTTCCTGCGTGTGTATGTGTGTGTGTTAGACTGCAAGTGGTTGTAGAATCAAGCCTGAACCTTAAGAGAACGATACTGTTGTGTAGATCTGGTTTCAGCTCGTTTGACGGTCAAGTGGAGTGTAGGGAGACTTGTGAACGCTGCGGGTGCAACCCTACACGCATCTGGTGTCGCAGGACGGCTTGCAACGCATCCGAACAGAGAGGCAGACATGTTCCTCATTACTCCAGTTTTTTGTGGAGTAATGAGGTCTCCCCCCCCCCCCCCTCTCACACAGCTACACCCTGCCCTCGCTCATGTCCTGTCTTTGTTGCGTACATCAGATCCCACGTACGATCGTGACCTCATGTCACGTCCACTCCATTTGGCAACCACAAGACGGACGACTCAGAACTGAGTGTGTGCGCAGATGGTAAACCACTGAGTAGACGGTCTGAGAAGGACAGTGAGAGATGAGCGAGCGGAATGAGAGAGCAGGAGGAGGATGGAAGGAGATCAGTTGGAAGTGCACGAGGCTCACTGTTGATATTGAAAGCATCGGGCATTCCATGGTCGTGCTGCCGGAAGGTTATTGGTGTTCCTCCGACTTGGGTTACCCCCTACCTAGCTGCCTCTGTTCCCTCTCTCTCCCCCCCCCCCCCTCTCTCTCTCTCTCTCTCCGCCCCCCTCTCTCTCTCCCCCCCCTCTCTCTCTCCCCCTCTCTCTCTCCCCCTCTCTCTCTCTGCCCTTCAGAGTTGCAGTTCTGTCCTTCAGGAGAGAGACTGGTAAAACTGCTGCGTGTGTTCTGACGCAGCACTTTGGGCATGAAGGATTACAGAGATCGTCATAGCTGATGTAATACAACTCTCACTGGGAGGGGGGGGGGGGGGGGTCTTCAGCTGACCCCTCAAGGCCCTGTGACTGCTGTTGATTCCAGTCTGCCCCATCATAGTCAGGGCTTCTATGTTGTGGTGTTTGTCTCAGACCAGACATCCCTGTTGTGCGCAGGAGTCTCCAGGAAGGTCATGTACCCTGCATGTCACTTCGGTCAAAATACGTTTTAGTAGCCATACTGTTTTGATATTTGGTACAGCTGGTTGCCTAGTGATTCATGTACAGGGCATATTTCTAAGCGAGGTTTTTAGAGTATTATGGTCTGGACTGTGTCAGGGCATGTCAACATGGCCTCTGCTCAGCTCTGCTGTGCTGTTATATAAGAGATAGCTGCTGTGTGTGTGTGTGTGTGTGTGTGATGGAGGCTGGGCTGTGAGCAGTACAGAAATAAACCTCAGATATTAATCCTGTCAAACCAAGGGTCCAGACCGACCCACTTGCCGTCCGTGCAGAGCTAGCGGGCTAGCTGGTGTAGAGGTGGCCAGCCTGGCAGAGCTAGCGGGCTATCACCTCTACACCAGCTAGCCCGCTAGCTCTGCCAGGCTGGCCACCTCTACACCAGCTAGCAAGCTAGCTCTGCCAGGCTGGCCACATCTACACCAGCTAGCCAGCTAGCTCTGCCAGGCTGGCCACCTCTACACCAGCTAGCCAGCTAGCTCTGCCAGGCTGGCCACCTCTACACCAGCTAGCCAGCTAGCTCTGCCAGGCTGGCCACCTCTACACCAGCTAGCCCGCTAGCTCTGCCAGGCTGGCCACCTATACACCAGCTAGCCCGCTAGCTCTGCCAGGCTGGCCACCTATACACCAGCTAGGCCAGGGGTAGGCAACCCCGGTCCGAGAGAGCCGCTGTCCTGCATGTTTTAGATCTTTCCCTGCACCAGCACACCTGATTCAAATGAATGGTCATTACCTGGCTTCCACAGAGCTTGATAACGACCCATTTATTTGAATGAGGTGTGCTGGAGCAGGGAAACATCTAAAACATGCAGGACAGTGGCTCTCTAGGACCAGGGTTGCCTACCCCTGAGCTAGGCCAACACGTCAACACGTCTCCCCTCACTGCTGTAACCCATCTAACCACCCAATCAGTCAGTTCATCCAGCTCTCCACGCATTCCACGTTGATTCATTCCGAATCGTGGTCAGGGGTTGATGTGACACTGTGGGACAGAGGTAGTCAAGCAGCACGACCTACACAGCAGGAACAATGACTCTTGAAAACTAGGCTTCTAGAAGAAAAGGGTTGGACCGTAGGTCTTGGATTGACCGGCTGTTTGTTTATGGTCCGTGCTGCCTGTGTGCCTGTCCTTCTACACCTCTACAGAACAGGCAGGTTAGAGGTTGGAGTTGGTTAGAAATGGTCCGAAACTCACACAAGGCTGTCTGACTGTCAGGCCCAACAGCTGCTACACATGAACCCTGCTGGGTACTCTACGTACCCGAGGTAACGGACCCATCTGGATCTCCCTCCCTCCCCGCTCTCTCCCTCCCGCTCTCTCTTTCTCTGACTAAGAATAAACCGGCGATAGTTTCATGCAGATGACGGCTAATGTGTCTTTAATCCAAGGCCTGAGAGCTCGGTCAGTACAGGACCAGCTCTCTCTCGTCTCCTCCCCACCTCTCTCACAGTTGCCCAGTGGAGTCAGAGATAATCTGGATGATGGAAGGGTAATGGGATTTCTGATTCTGGGGAAGTTCATTTGAGTCACTATAGTCTTTCAACATGAAGTTCATGGAATTTTCGCTCCCTCCGGACAGCCGTGATGGGAGGGAAGTTTGAATGGAATCAAAACCCCACTAACAGTGTCTCAGTGTACACGCTACAGAATGGGCGTTGGTGCGATGCCTGAAATGTCATTGGTTGTTTCGAGGCAGTCCACCGTGCTAATTGGGAGGAGTATTGTTTGAAGGGGCCCTGAGGGGAACGCAGAAGCCGTGTAGCGTTGTAGGTCAACGGCTGCCTCGCAGGGTGAAGCCTTCACTACAGGCCCGGACTCTCTAACGCTGGGCGAGGCAGCGAGGCAGGGGCAGGCTGAGTAAGCACAGCGTGTTGTCTGTGAATCTCCCCCCCCTTTTTTTTTTTTTCCTGCGGGGACATTTTGTTCAGGATTCACTGTAAGGGTCGTATAGCTGGCTGTCATCTGACTACTGAACGTACAGACTTACAAAATAAACCGAAGGCAGTGATGTTGAATTGAGTTTACTCGTCTTAGCAGTTACTGAGTTCTAATCTTTCGCAACTGTCTAGTTCCAGCTTATCTACAGGACACCATGTTCAGTCCAGTGTTCATGGCACGTTGGCCAATCTGTACACACACACCTACAGCATACATACAATAAGGTCTTCTATCAATGTTTCACGCTGAGGACGGGCGGTGTGTTGCCTTAGCAACCTGCAGAGCGGTAATCTGAGCCAGCCTGAGGAGAGGAGGGTTGGCAGGGAGATGTGACATGTGGACAGTAATGCTAACTTTTGGGTGACCGCTAAATGACACGAACCTGTGAGACATTGAGTGGGACTCGGAGGAAGGGGATTCACCCGTCGTACGTTGGAGGGGAGAAGTTCAACCACTCGACCAGGATCGCCCTCCTTTGTCTTTCTGATGCAGAACTCTTTCACTAGTGTTTTAGAAACAGAATAATGTCCCAGAAGGTCTTAGCACCACCTGGTGCTCAGGAAAGCACTAGCATGTTCCTGGTGTGGGTGTGTGATGGAGGCATGTTAGGGCCATGGTGTTCACCTCGGACTGTGTCTCAGACATGTTCATTAAGAGACGAGCTGCGCTCCTGCTTGAAATCTGAGCTGAGAGCTGCTGCTTAGGAACTCTGATAACCATGCCACGATTACACTTTTCAGTCGTTTGTTCTGTAGATTTGGTAATTACAACAGTGTACATGGTACAATAGAAATATTAACGGTAGAAATGCTTAAAACAAGAAATGTAGCAAGCTTTGCGCTTGTTGTGTGCAAATGCGCCAGGCCCATTTCCTGAGAGGTTAAATGACAACCATTAATAACTGCTATAGAACCCTGTGCTGTAGAGCCCTGTGCTGTAGAGCCCTGTGCTGTAGAGCCCTGTGCTGTAGAGCCCTGTGCTGTAGAGCCCTGTGCTGTAGAGCCCAGGTGCTGTAGAACACATGCTAGCAGGAGATGGAAGAGTTGTGTAAGGGGTTCCACCCTCGTTTGTCAGGAGGCAGTCTACCTTCCTCTGACAGGAATGTGTGTGTGTGTGTTTGTGTGTGTGTGTGTGTGTGTGTGTGTCTTGGGGGAAGGGTGGAGACCAGTAGGATAGGCCTGACAACCAACCAGCCCCTCCCAGACTCTGTCCTCCTGGCTCAGTGGTAGAGTGGCTTCACCACGGCACAGCAGTTAACAGAACTCCAGCGATACACTTCACACTGTGTCCTCGAAGCTAGATCACAGCAAGTTTCATTGAAGAGAATCTATCTCCTGAACTAGACTGCACTGCATCTCCACTGCTGTGTGCGTCTCGCCAGGTAGGCCTGTTGACGAATACATTCGACATGAATCAGACGATTCTCTTGATGGTAGCTTAGCTGGTTGCTACAGACAGGTTTTGGGTCTGCCCAAAACATTCTGCTGTTAGTAATCCAAGGTCAGCTTGAATTGTACCACAATGTGCCTGGCCTGTCTATGTTTCAGCAGAAGCTGTTGTCACGGTTGGTAGTACTCCTCGGCAGATAGGGCTTTTTATCTGGCCGTGTCTGCAGTATGTGATAAGGTCAATGATTGTTCTACGGAGGGCTCTAAGATACGTTCTTGAGACTGGATCTATGCGGAGAGATAACTGACAGGCCTAGGAACGTCTGTAGGCCCAAGGTGAGTTATATATAATATATGCTAAAACAAACGCCAGTGTATGCTATAAAGAATCTAAGGTTATATCTCTGTTGTTGGCTGGTCACTCCCTGGCAGGGTTGCCATTAGGGGGATTTTGGAAATATTACCAACCTCTCTCCCACACACGCGCACACACACACACACTCCAATCAGCTTACAGAGCAGACGAGAGTGGATGCAGGGTTGGGACATCTGCTTTAATCCCCACCCTCTGGAATGTCCTTGTAAGGAGAATAACCTTCAGTCCCTACAGACCGAAGCTAGGGTTTTACATAGATGGATAGATAGAACATATAGGCCAGGGCTATAACAAGCCATAAGAATGCAAAGTGGAAATCCTCTGGACGTCGCATTTCAATTTGTGACCCACAGAACAATGCGTCTTTACAGAGCTGTACGCTAGGCCCTGCAGGGGGAAGGAGATGGGTGCATGCTGGGCGATCTGGTGCTGGTCTCTCCACAGCGGGTCTCCTCAAGAACTGTTCTCCTGTCACATCCACTCTCTGTCCTTGGTGCCCTGCTTTTGCTCTCTCTCTCTCTCTGCTGTCTCTCTCTCTCTCTCTGCTGTCTCTCTCTCTCTCTCTCTCTGCTGTCTCTCTCTCTGCTCTCTCTCGCTGTCTCTCTCTTTCTCTGCTGTCCCTCTGCTGTCTCTCTCTCTCTACTGTCTCTTTCTCTCTCTCTGCTGTCTCACTCTCTCTGCTGTCTCTCTCTCTGCTGTCTCTCTCTCTCTCTCTCTGCTGTCTCACTCTCTGCTGTCTCACTCTCTCTGCTGTCTCTCTCTCTCTCTCTCTCTCTCTCTCTCTCTCTCTCTCTCTGCTCTTTCTCTCTGTCTCTCTGCTGTCTCTCTCTCTCTCTGCTGTCTCTCTCTCTCTCTCTCTGCTTTCTCTCTCTCTCTGCTGTCTCTTTCTCTCTCTGCTGTCTCTCTCTCTCTGCTGTCTCTCTCTCTCTGCTGTCTCTCTCTCTCTCTCTCTCTCTCTCTCTCTCTCTCTCTCTCTCTCTCTCTCTCTCTGCCTGTGAAACCCCCCCCGCCCTGTTCCCTGCGTGAATGCAGTCTGTGCCCTTCAGGCGCTTGACATGTTCCGAACTGTTAGACACGCACCACAGCCCACCAGGGGAGCCCAGGATAACCCCATCTGTCTGGACCGATATCAGTCTAGACCAGCTTGGCCAGTCCATACCCTGGGCTCTGTCCAAGCCTGGATCAGTCTGGCTCTGTGCCCTGGCTCCTGGTGGTAGTTTTGCTTCTTTTCAGACTGTATTAGTCCCAGGAAGAGCCTTGCACTCGATCCTGGAGGGTTGGCAGTGACGGACTCACGACCGGGTTTTAGACGCGTTCAAACATCTCCCCCGGAGCAGAGAGGCCTGCTTCCCTCCGGGCTGGAAGGGTGACACATCACGTACAGTAACCGCCTTGCACAAGCTAGCAGAGCCGAAGCCCTGGAGCAGTGCACCAGCCCCTGCACGCCCCAGGGGCTTGGCTGGTCATAGCACATCCCTTAGTCACTGCGGCTCATTGTTTTCCTCTGCTCAAACTCCGTCTCTCACCTAGACCAGAAATAGCTCCACTCTCTTTTCCCTCCGCTTACATAGTCGCCGTACTGCAGTGGGTGTAGCTACTGTAACGGCGTAAAAGCCTCAACGGTACCAGGAGAGGGTCCCTGATCTTTGGTTTGTAGCTCACGCCACTAGGTGGCGTGCAAGCACCTAGATCCACCTAGTGGATCTACATCCATGCGTGTTGATCTGGATATAGCGTGCATGCCTGCCATGCCAAACAACCTCCTTCCCCTGGTAGAGTTAATGATGTCATAATGTCACATCAGGCATGAGGGCATGTTATTGGACGCTTTTCCCAGTGATCCATGTTTGGGTAGAGGCAGTGTGGCATGATGCAACGTTAAGTTATACGTTTGAACCGTACAGCCGATAAACAACAGCCTCGATTTAAACTGGGAGTGAGGATTACATCTACAGCAGGTCA
The DNA here is from genome assembly GCF_054491055.1 of Hypomesus nipponensis. Taxonomy (NCBI): domain Eukaryota; kingdom Metazoa; phylum Chordata; class Actinopteri; order Osmeriformes; family Osmeridae; genus Hypomesus; species Hypomesus nipponensis. The sequence goes on from NC_140374.1 coordinate 2,598,928, forward strand.
TCACAATCCAAATAATTGATAAACATGTGAATTATTGATCCACTTTGCCTCGGAGTACCTTTAAAGCTGCTGTACGTAGACTTGATCATGCTGTGGATCATCTCCCAGTGCACTGATGTCTGATAATGATCTAAGACAAAAGGCACAGCGTGGTAAACCCTAATTTATGTAAGTGGAGCAGGGTGTCATTTTATTGTGTTTGCCTTGTCTAACTGTAAACAAATCTTTCTGCGGTTGCAAATAAAAAGAACCGGTCCGTAGTCTTTAATCCGGAACTTGTGGTCGACTCCCTTTCTGAGAACGTTCAGTTCATCAGATGTGCTGTGGCTGTGTTGACTCACTTCAGTAGTGTCGGCAGCAGTTTCAGTGGAGAGGGCTTGCAGTTGTCACCCAGAGCTAACTAGCTAGCTAGCTTGTCTTGATTGGCTGGTGTGGACGTTTTCTGTAAGCCTGTCAGAAAATGAAACTGAAGGCTTGGAATATGAAGGTACTTTCAGTGTTACACTCCTGACATTGTTCTGTGGGATATCTTTTTCCAGGGGAAAAAACAAAAACAAGTGTTTTTCATTTGCATGTTTTCACGTTCCTCTTTCCAGCTAAAAGTCAGTCAAAGACCCCCACATTTAAATGCAGTCACGGTCCTTGGTTGAGGCAGGTGTGGCACCAGGGCTTCCTTTGAGAGGTGACGCTGTCATGGTGAACTGACTGTTGGTTTTGGACTGAGCACTGACCCGTCCATCTCTCTCTCTCTCTCTCTCCCCCCTGCCCCTCCCCCCTCCAGGGTACAGTGTTTAGCCTGGAGGACGAGGAGGAACAGGGCGTGATCATCGCTGAGGACAGCAACGACATCTACATCCTGTCTGGGGAGCAGCTTCCTGGCCAGCTGAGTCCGCCTGCGTCGCTGCTGGCCGCTGGAGACAACAGTGAGCTGTGCTCCTGGCAGACGGAGAGCTTGCCCGTGTCCCTAGCAGGCCACGAGTCCTGGGCACAGGTACGCCCCCCTCGCAGCCACGCCCCCTCGCAGCCACGCCCCCTCGCAGCCACGCCCCCTCGCAGCCACGCCCCCTCGCAGCCACGCCCCCTCGCAGCCACGCCCCCTCGCAACCACGCCCCCCTCGCAACCACGCCCCCCTCGCAGCCATGCCCCCTCGCAGCCCCGCCCCCTCGCAGCCACTGGGGTTCGGCCCCTCACTAAGGCACGCTGTCGGCCTCTAATGATGTTGTTGAATCAAAAAGATAGAGTGGACATTGTAGTCAACCTCTTTCTACGTCACTTGGCATAAAAGCGTCTGCGAAAAATGAATGTTATAATGTAGGCAGTGTTGCCGTATGATTTCCAATCATTGTAATTGTAATCAGTCCATTCCAACTCCCTCAGGTGAGTATGATGGACCACCCTGAAGACGTGAAGAGCCTGGACAGCATCGAAGGCGTGGCCTTGGCGGAGGAACGCAGCGAGAACAACTCCTCCAACTCCGACATCGTCCATGTGGAGCGCGAGGAGGCGGAGCTCCTGGAGGGGGGCGGGGTTGAGGAGAGCATGATGAGCGTGCTCGGGACCGACAGCGAGCTGGCAGAGCTGAGAGCTGAGTTCAGGGACGTGTCACCGCCACCGCCGCACGCTCCGGAAACCGCGACAACCGGCCCGTCGTCCCTGGTGTCCCTCGAGCAGCCCGTCGTCATAGAGACGCCTGTGAGTCTGACGGACGCCGTTCCATCTGTTGCCGCCGTGCCGGCACAGCCTCCGGCCCCGGCTGAGGAGGCCCAGACCGCCGCCCCGATCCTGGAGGCCCAACCTGAGGCCCCCCCAGCCCCAGTGGAGGCTGCGCCCCCATCCCCAGCCAAGGCCCCCCCTACCCCCCCTCCCCCCGCACCAGCAGAACCAGCAGAACCAGAACCAGACATGTCAGCTCCTCCTGAGGCCGCTGTTGCCCCAGACCCACCCCAGCCCGAAGCCCCGCCCCCGGCAGAGACCGTACCCGAACCGGTGGCTGCCCCCTTCCTGGCTGCGCCCCCCGCCCAGGACCCCCCCAAGACCCCGACGCAGGAGCCCCCCGCGCAGACGGAACCGGAGCCAGACTCTGGAGAGCTCCCCGTGCTGCTGTACGGCGGCGCCGCCCTGGTGGCCATCGCTGCTGTGGTCGCCTACACGGCCCTGACGTACCGGAGGAAGTAGCCGGGCCGCCCCTGGGTCCTAAACCAACACATGTTCATGCCTCACAACAGGCTGGAGGCCTGTACACACCTCTCAGACTAGGAGTGGTGAACTAGGATCAGCCGTGCCTTTAGAAGAAGAGGCTACAAGCTGATCCTAGACCAGCGTTCCTCCTCTAAGATGCTCTGTCAGGACCCAGGGCTGCTGTGTGCCTAGTCAGGTGAATGCTCACAACCGTGGGGGAAACGCACCTCTCTCTGGTTCTCCGCTTCCTGTTCCTGTTGTTTTGCTCCAACTTGGCTCCAACGCATTTCTCCGACCGGAACGGACATTGTATCTATTTTTTTCCCCTCTCACTCTCAATTGGCCGATCTGTTGTTTGTGGGGTTTTTGTTTGTGTTGGAGAGGGTGGTGGGGGTGGAATGCTGCCATGAGAACGAGCTCACGAGTGAGGTTTAATTTCCTCCTCACTCTTAAGCTGCAGCTTGGCTAGGATGTCTCTCTGTTCTCATGCGCTCTGGGTCTGAGGCCCAGTGGGTCTGGGTGCAGTTTTAGTCTCTTACAAAAAAATCATGGTTCAGAGAAGGGAACCAACTCATACGCAGTATTCCTATGTCTAAGAACCGTTAATATCATGTATGTTTTGCCCGTGAGGAGCAACTGTTATTTTGTTTTTAGAATTAGGAATCCTTTGAATACCACATGTACTTATCCCTGATGTGCCTGGCAGGTAAATCAACTATTTTGTTAGTATTTCAATGTATTTGAGCCCCTTGTGGATAAACAGATTGTTGACACGGCACTTAACATCACTATAAACTGTGAAGCAGATGTTTTAGTTCTCTTGTTTGTTTTTTGGCATCTTTAAAATGACATTAAACATTTTGGCTAAAGTGCAACATGAAAATACTATCTGTACTACAAATCGATGCTTTGAAAGCCGTTAACAGGCAGACCCAAAAGAGATATGTTTCATTCGATCTTTGAAGTACCTCCATGTTCAATAATCGCGAGGATACTTGGATCGTATGTCACGGTAGGACTTGCCGGTTTCTTGCGTTTCACAGTGCTGTCTCCTGAGGGTATAGCTGTGAGTAGTGAAAGGGATTGTTGAGAGATGCTTACTCTGAGGATGAGAGCTGTGATGGTCAGTCACAGCTGAAGGGAAATAGACCCACTGTTTTTAATTCATCCCCAGTCCTGTTTTTGTGGTGGTGAATGTACTTGTGAGTTTCACTCACCGAGAAAAATGTATGTTTAGAGTATTTGGTGTAGAGCTGTGTATGTGACTTGTCCTCAAGTGAAGACGATGTAAACCACTCTTAACAAATAGCCAGCATACATGCAGCACCATGGTTAAGACTTTTCCTGGTGCTGTGTTGTCAGGGAATGGAGGGCTGGGAATGACTGCTTCAAGACTTGCTCCTTCTTTCTCCCCTCTCTCCTTCTCCATCCCCTCTCTCTCCTTCTCTATCTCCCCTTTCTCTGGAGAGAGACTATCTTGTGTTTCCTGCTCCCCAGACATATCCCATTTCACTAACCTCCAAGGGGCTACCCCTCGCCTGACCGTCACGCCACCCCTTTCATGTTTGCTGTGGCCTGGCTATGCAAGCACCTTCTAGCCCCCTGCTGAGCCAGACTCCGTAAATGTACCTCTTCTCAGCCTGTCGACCCACCTAACACTGCCTTGCTATTCCTCTCAACCTGTACAAACATTAACACACACCCAGCCACTCCGCTGGTGGTTCCTGGTCTTCAGTAGATTCGAGTCTTTTCATCAAGACCAGACCTCACATCCATTTATGGACAACTTAAAAGATTCAAATAGTTTTCCATTTGGATATTATCATACCTGAAGAGTTGAGTTCTTTCACATTCAATCTCAGTCCGTTTGGATTCACTGTGTGACGGAGACGAGCTTGTTTAAGAGTGAAGCGTCCAACATCGGCCCTGTTATTGACAATCAACAAACATCTGTCCAGATCATGCTCTCCAAGCTCAACTATGTGAATCCAAAAACATCTATAAACTAGTCCTCAGGTATGCAGAGAAGACAACTATTAATTTTCTACAGTAATATTTTACCAGTAAGGCACAGGAGTTTTACCTTTGGGCCATCTTTTGATGCCAGGTGGTGAATTTCTTTGGCCCAAAGTAATAACTTTCAGCTGAAGTGTTTTGTCACCTTTACTGAACTCATAGTTGCTGCTAAGCAGGCCTGTATAAAGTATCTGCTAATATTTGGGGTATGCTTGATTTATTTTTGCAGTGTTGAGTAAACGATGGAAGTCCTAGAAGTACCTACACAGAGATGAATCAAACGGACCTCAAATACTTGAACAGATAGGGCTCACGATTCATGCCTTTGACTCAGGTTACTGCTAAGACAAGAAACACACATGCTTAAGGCTTCTGGGTGAACTAAGCTCTATGGGTCACAAATGAATAGATGGGTTTTCAGCCATAATGGTTATAAACAGTTTTTCCCATTGACTAGTAAAAGGAAGCTTTCATATCTCAAGTGTTGTAAACTGACACGTATTAATCTGAAATGTACAAAATGGAAAGTCTGGGTTTCTAAGTCTCTTCAGTATCAATATTGAATTGATGGAATTGAACTGAATGGCTCTCTGAAGGCCCAACATGGCACTTTGTAAGGCATTTCCTAAATGTACAGTTTGAGACCAGAATAAATCAATAATTTAAACATTGGGTGTTTGTGATTTGTAATGAATAGGCACGCTACCATCTACATCAAACCATTTTATCAAAATTACAAACTGTCCATGTAATCCATAAACTTATATGCATTTTTTTTCTCTGTAATTTTCAGATTTATTTTTACACCGTACATGACATTAATGGCACTAAGAAAAAAATATGAAAATACTCTAACAAATTGTTAGTATAAGAAAAAATAACTTAGTAAAAAAATGAAGACAACTTCATAGTCAAATAATGCTATCATATGGTATACCAAAGTCATTCATGGCTTCAACATTTGTTTTACAGTTTTAAGCAGTGCCTACATTCACCAGAAAGCCCTCTAAATGGGACTTAACGTCAGGTAACAGACAGAATCCAAGTTCAAGTTGATCTGACATTCCAACGGTCCCTGCGAAGGTTCTAGAATCATGTTGCAATACTAGAATTCTAGAATCAGAACAATTCTAGGGGGTTTGAGAATCGCTTGTGCTCCCAGTTCCGGTTCTGTTTTTTGGTAATCACCTGGACCCGAAGTATTCCAGAGCGGTTGAGAACAGGCCTCGCAGCAGGCCAGGAGCCTTCTCACAAACACCCTTGACCAGCGTGAGGGCTAGGGCCATGATCACCCTCTCCCTGGGCAGGTGGTCCAGCAGAGAGTACAGACCCTGGCTTAAGACCCAGTCCACCTCCACAGCCATGTGGTTCTTCCAGGACTGGAGAGGGAGAACAGAGAACCACAGCCGGGGTTATTGCAACATAGACACAGATGATGACCAGTTGTTGAGGTTAAAATTACAAGTTTTTCTTAGGTTTAAAGAAGTTGCGTGGGTCTCCATGAGTAACAATCAAATTTATTGTTACAGATAGAAAATAAGATGAACTATAATACAAAATAAGATGAACTATAATAAAAAATAATCAAATAAATCAATTTAAGATTTTAATCCAATCTAAAAGATATTTTATTTTTACAGTATGAACGTCTGAAAACTCACCCATACTGAGGAGGTCTGTAGCTTCTTAGTGAGGTTCTCCGTGGCCTTGGCAACCACTCTCTGCTCAAGCTGGTGAGCTATCAGGATCAGATCCGCGGCCACATCTCTCACTCCCTGAACCTCATCACCTTCAAAACAAAACACGCAAGGCCTCAAACACAAAACCCATTCCCCCTAAAATTCACTGCGATAATTTAGGAGTAGCCTACACCTGGATATAGAAATCTATGGGAGTCACCTGACTTTCAAGCACTGGGAATCTTACAGAATGATCCATGAAGCTGCAAATCAAATACGAGCTCTACGTGCCACACACCAAACCCAAATAAAGCACTTTGCTAAAACTGAGTCAACGAGACTTACGTTAGCAGGTTAAGTCGGTTAAGTCTGCTCGACAGAACGAGTCATTGTTTAAAATGCATCATGACAACATACATCTACTAACTTACATTGTTTAACCCTCCTGTTGTGTTCCACTCAAAAGTGACCGATTTACAAGTTTTCGCCCTGAAAAATGTAGTTAATTTATTCTGATTGCCATAAGGTTCTATGACTTTGTCCACACAGGGTATCTAAACAGCCAAAAAATTATTTTCAGAATTTCATAACAATTTGGGTGTTTCATTTAACTTTTGTACATTTTCCCTCCCAGACCCAACATGCACGTGTTTGAGTACACATACACACTCATACACACACACACACAGACTATGATCCAGACGAAGAGCCGACCGATGTTGAACAACCTAGTGATCGGTGGATGATGCCGTTAACATGGCCCTCCACTTCACCCTCCAGCATCTGGACTCCCCAGCATCCTACGCCAGGACCCTGTTTGTGGACTTCAGCTTTGCCTTCAACACCATCATCCCCGCCCTGCTCCAGGACAAGACAGGACTATTGTATTGTTTGCACTATCTGTATTTTTTGGTATTTTAGGTTAAATTGTAAATTATGACTACTTTTATTTTTTATTCCCCTTAGTATTAGCTAGACCCCCCTTAGTATTATCTAGACTTTGCTACTTTTGTATAGTTAGTCCACATATTTAAGTTTCAATATTCCTATATGTTTAATGTATGCACCTCCCTGCCAAGTAAATTCCTTGTTTGTGCAAACACTCATGGCGAATAAAATCCCTTCTGATTCTGATAAGGAAGAGGGCCCTGCTGAGGTTGTTGTGACATTCCTGTCCAAGAATGGGAGTTTGTGGTTTGTTCTTCATCACCACATAAGTGAAGAAGTCGACTGTCGACTGAAAATGTCATCAGGATGACCCCAGGGCCAACCAGGAATGCCGTCTCCTGGGTTGGTGACATAAAATCCTGCTTCAAACTGTTCCTGACAGAGTCCATTGATACCATAGTCATAAACATGTCTAACTTGGAAGGTAAATGTGTTTACAAAAACAACTGGAAGGATATAGACCAGACCAACATCCAAGCGTATGTATTCAAAATAATCCATATATTATGCTTCTTTAACTCAAAAACGAGTTGTATACGCTTGTGTCAATGAGGCCTATAGGCCATAAATGACAAACAGAAGTTTAAAACTTGTAATGTTCAAGAACTTAAGTTGCTAAAAAGATGTAACACAACATTAGTTGATAATACATGTATTATTATGGAAATAGTTAGCTATAATTGGGCAGTCACTTTTGACCGGGAACACAAAAGTAGCAAACAAAAAACGATCACAACAGGAGGGTTTAAAGCAAAACAGACAAACCTACCATGTCTATTCAGATCAGCTTGTGGTTGGATATCATCGATCCAGCCTCTAATGCTGCTGCTGAAATGACCGTCCGTCTGGAGCTCTCCGTCATCGTGGGAGCCGTTCCCCGGTGAGTTACAGTTAATGTCCGGGGTGATCTTCAGATCTCGGGAAAGAGAATCAAGTTCTCTCTGACATTCTTCGTTGTTGAAGCCCTGTTGCTGAAGGAAGGTCAGAATGACCAGGGGAGTGTTGTTAAGGACACGGACCACGTTGTCGCCGACGGTGTCCATCGCGGTATTTCTACTCTACTTTGCACAGAAGAGCTGAAATCGCCGAGAAAAAAATGCACTTAGTTAGCAAGTTCCTTCATAGATGGGTCCGAGGCAAATATTTAGATCTAACTAACGGCAATCGAACGGTAACGTTGTCCGGTAAGATGTTCATGAATCCAAATTCCAAGACGCGCCAAAACAATCAAGCTAGGTCAGAGCTTGCGGAATGAATGGATATCTATCCAGAGTATTTGAAAAAATAAAAATAAAAGTTGTACAAGTTTGTTTACTCACCGTGGTTGTTTTAGAACGGACGCTAGCTAGATAGATAGAACCAGAGCCTGTTTAGAACACAACTCAGGGAACGATGATGCATGTTGTAGGTTACATCATTTCCCCACCCACTACTACACATGGTAGAATTAACCAATCAGCTAGCTATGCATTTTAATAACATGCAAATGTTAGTTAAAATATATTCATTATACTTTTAAAATCCTAGGAAACTACAACCTCACTTAACCCTGCAAGACCCGATTTTAAATGTCAACATCTAAAAAAAACATTAGCAAATAAGATTTTTTTTAAACGACCACATTTACATAACCAATGGGTCCTTGTCTTGCCTTGCAACGCTATTGGCTAAATTTGGTCATTCGGAAAAAAATAATAGCAAATACAGCTATTAAATATCTGAAAGTGACGTTGTAATTTTACATCAAGGGTCTACAAGGTTAAACCACAATCGTTGTGTGTGATGACTTGTGGATTTAGATAAACCCACCGTGCTCGCATCAGATAATGAGCGGCTTGCAGTTAGATTCCTCTAAATATGTTGTAACTGATCTGTTGCTTGCACGCAAATTGCAAAAAACTGGATCGTTTATAAAACGTGTTTCTTAAAATGAATGCTCTTCATCGCTGGCATGAATGACAAAGCACAGGGCAGACTTGTTCATTCATTGAAAAAAAAAAAAGAAAGAAGAAACTGTTTCTGTCACCTCAGATAAGCGCGTGTGGAAAGCCCCGTAACTGTTCCGTGCTGTGGTAAACCATTGAAATGTGGTACAAGGTGAACACAAAAAAATACGTTTATGTAAGTTAAATGTCTCAGAAGCCAAGTGAGTCATACAGAGATAACTGACTATAACGCATGTTAAAAGTTTATTTACATTGAAACAAAATAAAAACCATTGAATTTACATTCACTGGTATCTGTAACCGGTCTCAATGATACTAAGAACCATCTTTCAAGACACAGAAGTGCTCCACAATGAATCACTTTTCAGATTAAGTAGACCATGAACTTGGGAATTTAATCGTCTTCGTATATGACAAAATAACACCATGTCTACCACCTTTGACCTCTAGTCGGTCATCTTTGGAGGTATGCTTCCTTCCTAGGGAACTAGCATGTGATGATGGCCACTCAAACTCCATTGCTGGGGCATCCAAAGCTGATGGATCGTGAAGCAGTTCTCCCCACCAGCCTCCGCCCAGATCTGGGTAGGGACCCAGCCTTGCCCAGCTGCTCTAGCCCAGACGGAAGGGCCGTCTTCGGGGACAAGGCTGCTAAACGAGCCTCCTGGAGTGCTCTGTGGAGGATGGACAAACTATTCAGTCCATTTAAAATGTAAATATCTTTTAAATTACAAACCAAAAGGAACGTTTTATTGACTAACCTGGAAACACATGCAAGTCAGTATGCAAATGAGCATTGTTCATCAACTGAATGAGATTTAAATTTGATTAGGAAATTGCACCCTCGTGTACAATCTGCCAATATAGTCAACCAAACAACATATACATCCCAGTCCTTCATCCCTCCCCCCTCAGGTTCGGCTTCAAGAAATGCAGTGCATCTCCCCCCCTCACCTTTCCAACATGGCCGTCCTGAACTTCTCCTCGTTGAGCTCCAGGCGGAGCTGTGCAGTCAGCTTGTCCGCCCTCTCCTTCCTCAGGACGGGGTGGCGACACAGCGCCGAGGCAGACGGCCGCTTGGAAGGCTCCGGGTCCAGCAGCGCCTGGCGGGAGGGGAGATGCCAGGCACTGCTCAAGAAGCTTGATCTTGATTCTGCATTACACTCAAGCTACAAACCGTTACGTATGAAATGTATAAAAGTTGCAAATAATTTCTTCAATTTCTTAAGGCCGTTTCACAGACGCTTTGAGCCTGTGAAATGTAATCGGACGTGATTGTACGTGGTCCTCGTGTAGCATGGCCAGTCTAGTAGCCTAGAAAGAGTCTGCCGGCAGTTGAAGGTCTAGCAGGAATGACAAACATCCCGAGACCTAAAGTGCACCACTTATGCCCAGAGTGCGAATTATACAATGACAATCGGGGGGGTTCAACTTCTTCTTCAGAGGGATATATAAATGTATCAACCCCCCCAACCTGTTGTTTTTACCTCTCTTTGGGGGGTCCAAGTCTTAATTAGGGGGGTGGGTCAAACCCCCCATCCCACCCGTAATTCGAACCCTGCTTACGCTTTTAGCACACCATTCGGTGTGGGTTCTAGTGTCCATGGTTACACTTGTACCTGGACCAGGCCTCTGAAGGCCTCCGACAGCTCCTGGGTGAGGCAGGGCAGCTCGGCCTGCCTCAGGTGGTGCCACTGCTCTCCGTTCTGAGGCAGCGGAGGTGCCCCTGCGGCAAGCAGCACCGTGAGGCCCAGGGAAAAGATGTCTGCCTTTGGGAGGTGGCTGTAGTCCTGAACAACCGAAAAATAGTTTTAGTTTAGATGCACATGATATACTCTTGTCAATGTGGTTAGGATACACCGATTGCGTACCAACTGCCTGAATCATTTTCTGCAGGGGCGTAGACTTCCTTTTCGAAAACAGCAAATCTCGTTACCCTCAAATCATGGGCGAAGGTATGTTTTCAAATGTTGGTAGGACAGCTACAGCCTCAGTTATAAACAGCTGTCATTTGAAAACAAACCTTTGCCCCTGATCTTTCACACAGTACAACTAAAGTTAAGTTGAAAAGAAAGTTGTTGTGGTTTACCTCATGAAGAACCTCACTGGCCAGGAAGCGACTGTCTCCCTCCTCCACCTGCACACTCCTGATGGAGGTCACATGACCCAGGTCACCTACACCCAAACCAGAGGTCAGCATCCCATCAGTCGTTCCTGCACATTTATGCCTCAGCTAGACTCTTTGCTAATTGGTTCCCATCAACATCAGTCTCCAAACCATTTTTTTTTCTCCAGACGTTCGCACAGGGCAGCTATTTGATCATGATCAAGTTAATTTGCAGAGGGAAACGTTGCCCTAAAACATAATCACATTTCCTACAAATTGATCTTCCAGGCAGTTGACCAAGTCCAACAGTACACACTTAACCTCAGTTGCTGAGGGAAACCTTCATACACTTTAGGTCTGTACAAGGTATTGCAATAGGTGTTTACCAATCTTATAGACTACCCCAGTTGGTATGCCTTCATCCTCCCCCTCCTCATCCTCGCTCTCGGCCTCTACCCCTGCACTGGAGCTGGGCGGCTGGCAGATGAAGATGTTACCTGCAAGGCCCCAGAGGAAGAGGAGGTAAGAGGAAATGTTGCACCCAGGGGCGTAGGTTTGTTTTCAAATGTGGGTGGAACAGCTTTTTGGAAGTGTCCGTTAAAACGTAATTTTCAAGATAAAAATGTGTGTGTGTGTGTGGGGGGACGGGACGGGACTGATTTGCTGTTGTCTTGACCGTTGCTATGGATAATAACACCATAAAAATCAACAAGCATCATAAAACCCCTGGTTCTTTCCACCAAAACAACTTAGGCATCCTGTTCAGAGTTCCTGGGGATAAGTGTGACAAAAACAGCTCAGAATAGTGTATGGTTAAAACGACAGGAGAGAGACTAACTGGGTTTGATGTCCAGGTGCACCAGACCAGTGCTGTGGATGTACTTGAGACCCATGGACACCTGGAGGAGCAGGTCCCTTAGCTCAGGCTCTGAGAATGCCTCTCCCTGGACCTCCTTCTGCACGATCACGTCATGGAGACTCCCACCTGCGGGGCAAGCGAGGAAGACGGGACAACCTGAACCAGGGGTGTAGGCAGATGTGGGTGGGACATGAAACCTACACCACTGTCTCGTACAAATCATCCAGCCCAGCTATCTGGGGTTGACCTCTGATGGTGGAGTTGTAAAATTCTAAGATTTTGATTCATTCGAGGATTAAATCGCCTAACCAAGCGACGTTGGTTCCCTTACTGGCTGAACTTGAACAACCTCAACTCACCATCACAGTATTCGTTCTGTATGATCATGTGATCGTCCTCCGCCCAGGCGGAATAGTAACGGACGACGTGCGGGTGGTGTCCGAGAACAGCGTGGGCATACACCTCCTTCAGAGCCAGCTGTCTGGAGGAACAACCCCAAACCCCTCAGAACTCACTGAATAGCCTACCACAGCCAGGGTGCTGTAGAGGGAACTGCTTGCATTCATTAAAAAATATATATATATTTTAAAAGGTGGTTAAGAAATGAACATGCTTAATATACAACTTGGTTGTGTGCCTGTAAATAGCCTGACATAATGTACTCAATCGTGGGTGATATTAGTGTGTTTGACTCACTCGCTGGCCGAGCCCGCGAGCGGCTGGCGGGATCGCTTGATTGCGTACAAGCATCCATCCAGCCTCTTCACGCATTTAAACACCGTTCCAAACTCCCCCGCGCCGATACGCCCCAACTCCAGAAATTCGCTCTCATATCTAGACAGCATGAAGGCCTCCACGGCCCGTCTCTGTGGACAGACGGAAAGACGGATGGAGACTCGGCTGTGTGGAGAGCACGTGCGTACTTTCCCTTGCGCAGTCACGATGATCAGAAGAGAGCAAAAGGATATTTATAGAAGTACTGAGATAGACGCGCAAAATATGAGACAGATGGGATGGCAAAAATACAAAAGACAGGAAGTGAGCTAGTGAATCACCAAGTGCTGAAAAAAAACACCGCCCGGAGAGATAGCCTAAAAAAAGTGGAGGCGGAGCAGAAACGACAGCAACTCGTGCATCATAAATCATTAACGGAAGCCGTTCAGATGAAAATAAGTAGCCTACCTTTGGCGGTAGAAATGCTTCGTCATCCTCTTCAGATGACGCCAGGCTGTTCTTTATTCTGAGAGACGACAGTTGTCACCAGAACCAGTTACTCATGATACAATGAGCCAAAGCCGTAGCCATGGAGTCAACATTGGGGGGGACGAAATCTGCCGGGGTGTTTGAGGGTCCCCCCCCCCCTGAAAACCTTTTACATTTAGTTACAGCGTGCTTGGTTGCCAGTTGTAGCGCATCACATTTATATTTTGGGGGGGACATTTTTAACAGATTTGAATATTGGGGGGATATAGGCTATCTATATATTATGATTACGGCCCTGCAATGAGCACACGGCCATGGTTACAGGAACCATTGCACGGATGTTGGAAAAGTAGTGTGGCCTTGACAACGACCTTCCTCAAGTCCCCATTAGGGGGCCCAATACACCTGTCAGCCACACAGCAAACAATCTACACCTGAGTCGGAAAATCTCGTTTAAATGTAGTTGAGCTATAGTGTCTAGTAGGCCTAACATGATTTTTCTAGTGACTTAAATTATTAAAGAAATGTTATCAAGGGATATTGTCTTGTCCTACTGCACTGCAGCTAGATTTAGCCTTCTGGTTTCAAGCACGATCAAAACTATTTTGGCACTTCAATTTGATAGGGCATTTTTGCAGTGCAGGACATTGATGTCCACTTTCAGCCCCTTAAAGTCCCTGCAGTATCAAACCCGAGTCACCTGTGCCTGTAGTTGTCGTCATCCTCCTCTTCGTCATTCAGTCGGTTCTTCCTCTTGTTGTTACAGCTGTTCCTGGAGACCGTGTCAGGGGTGAATGGGTTCACGTTAACCGATGGGATACGGGCGGGGTCAGTCAAAGAGGCGAAATGTAGGGCTCTCTGGCCGCAACAGGTCTTGGTGCTGGAGTAAGGAAGGACGCTCTTGGTCAGCAGGCTCTGGAGGGGGCAATATGGTTGATTTAGGAATTCACTCAAATTGTGAGGGGTAGTGGAGAGGACCCCTGGAATGCAAAAGATATGAAGGGTATTCAGATTATAATGAATGAAGTTGACCATAAGTGACTAATAGGCCTACCTTAGGAGTGCTGGGAGAGTCACAGAGCCTAAGTTTCCTCCATGCGGCGTATGGTATGGGGGTGGTGGAGATGGACGGAGAGGTAGTGATGCCCCTTCGATGACGTGTCGCCTTGGGAGTCCGACATGGGTCACGAGGACTCAGGATCTGAGGAGCTCGTGGGAACCAGTCATCTGAACTGCTGTCGCTGCTCCCATCCTCGCCACAGCTTGAGAAGTCGAGCTTTTGCACCGCTCTCTCACTCAACGCCATCCCCAGACTCGTAACGACAGGAAAGATTTAAAACATTTAAAATGCGACGTTTTAATTGAAAGTTTTCAATTTCAGTAAAGTTCACTCCCTTACTCTGCACGAGCACATGGGTGCCAGATACAATCTTTTCAGAACAAACGTTCCACGTTGACGAACACAATGTTACATTCTACTTTAACTAACCAACACGAAATTGTATTAATTTACCTTCTTACGGTCTTTGCCTTTCCAGAATAACCTACCAGCACCACGCTCAAATTTCGAGTAAATTCCCAGTATGTAAATGAGCAGTGTTAAGGTTTGCCTCTTTATCAAATCCTGCAGGCTATATCTAATTGGCTCAAAGTTTGTTGGGTTTGTTTGTCAGCCCATTACACACCTGCCACAGCTAAAGTAAGAATGCACTATTCATCGTTTAGAAATAGTGATAATGGCAAGAAAGTTGTCGTAGCTACGACACTTGCTAGCTAATTACTATACTAAACACAAAATCTTGCATTCCCTGAGTTAATAAAAAGTATTTATTGAAAGACAGCTGTCAGCAAACATGCTGATAAATGCCGCTTGACAAAACATAAACCACGTGAGCGGAAGTGTTTGACATCATCAAAACACCAAGACGTTCGGTGAAGCGGGCAGGTTGGAGCGGGTTGTTCAGGCGTAGCTATGTTCTCCGTGCTACAAATACCAAGAACCCCGTGGAGAGAACAAGGTGAAAGCCGTGGTCGGTAATTAAGTCAGTCGGTTATTTTGTTTTGGAGGGTGTGGAAGAAATTTGCTCCCGGACTTGTTGTTTTCTCCGTTCGGGCAAAGCAGCATCATGGTTGAGCAGTCGGACCGCGCTCCGCTCCTGGACTGGGAGGAGATCCAACCGGGAGAACCGCCCCAGGCGGAACCGTCAACCGCACCAGTGAAGGAAAATGCATCTGAGACGTGTACACCAGATTGGCGGGCACCGGGCAGCGTCGTGCCGGGCATCGAGAGCACCGTCATTTCTGGCGATTTGGCAAGTGCAGTTGTGAACAGCGTCGACCTGAGAATACCAGAGTATTGTGGACAGGGGTGGGATGTTTCAAGTCCCACTGAGTCTAACCATATGTTCCCGGGAATATCAGTAAAAAACTGTTTAACGGAATGGGAGGAGAAGGACCAGATTGTGGCTGTGTTTGTGGTCACCTTTGACACCAGATCAGGTGAGTCATATAAAGAGCAACACTTGGGTAGGAGTGCGACACCGTAGATGACGTTGCAAGAAAATAGTTCGTATTTGCTATGCAACTCCAGGTCCGGCTATCTCGCAGCACTATTCAAATAAAGGCCCACAGCAGCACAAAGGCAGGATTCTGGAAAGGTGGAATTCTTATAAAACGCATTTGAAGATGTTTCACTTCCTCATGTTTACAGTATAACACACAAGCTAGTCAGATCAAGTTCAACGCAGGTTTACCCAAAACAAACGTAGATTTCATAAGGCTTTTGTTTGAAACTGTAAAAGGAGAAAGTGAGGAGAGAGAGACCCTTCGCATGAACTCAAGTTGCTGACTTTCACCACTTCCTTTTTGCCTGACTGTGAGAGATGAAAATAGGAAGGGAAGAAGACACAGCCTTCGGAAAAACCTTAGATTTTGATATTGTTTTAGTTTTGGGGCCTTTTCCGGCTTTTATTGATACAGACAGGATAGCAGGGAGAGAGAGACAGAGAGGGGGGGGGGGACTGGCAGGAAATGGCCTGGGTCAGAATCAAACCCGGGTCCCTGTCACGGCCTCAGCCTTAGTGGTACGCTCATCCTCTTGTTGTTAGAGAGAACAGCAGTCTGTGTGTGTGCTTTAGGTAACATGGTGGAATGGTGTCTGCCTCAAGACGTGGACCTGGAGGGCGTGGAGTTCAAGTCCATGGCCAGCGGCTCGCACCGGATCGCCCACGACTTCATGTAAGGTGCACAACCACGCACCCAGACACACCTCACCGTACAGTGAGGTGTACAGTGAGAGATGCACACAGTATAATCACTAGAATCCCGCCACAATCGCCAGAATGCGTTATCTTCTTTTTGTGTTTGCACCCCAGATATTTCCGTAAAGGTCGCTATTTTGGCCTGGCCTGTTTTGCCAACATGCCCGTAGAGAGTGAGCTGGAGAGAGGGGCGAGGATGAAGTCTGTGGGCATCCTGTCCCCATCTTACACACTGCTCTACCGCTACATGCACTTCCTGGAGAACCAGGTGAGGTGAGTACCTGTCGGTCTGACGGCACCTCGTTTCTCTTCTTCTTGGGTCCATCCCCATTGTCATCTCTCCACAGGGGCCTGGGTTCGAATCCGGCCTGGGCCCTTTGTTGCATGTCTTCCCGTCTCTCTCCCGAGCCTTTCCTGTCACACACAAATAACGGCCCAATGAAGCATGAAAAGGCCCCAAAAAGATGAATTAAAAGTCTTGTTGTAGGCAGGGGTCTACATTAGTGCCAAGAAGTGTTTACAGAATGGAATTGGCATCAAGATCGTTCCCCAGGCTCCTGGGTGTAGTGTCTGAAAACACTCTGTTCCAGCTGGTGTTTATCTTGGAAAGATCCTCAACAGAACAGAGAGATTTGATCAACAGTTTCATCTGTCTTCCCCAGAGTTGGATGGTGCGGTATGATGATCTCACTCTGGGCCAAACATGTCTCCCAGCCAGGCTTCTCCTGGGGCTGACAGTCATTCTCAGATGTTACACAACCCCCCCCCCCTCCCCCCTCCCCAGAACAAATATATTTAACAGCAGCATCGTCAATTAATTTAAAAAAAGCTGTCTCACCCACATTTGAAAACAAACCTAGACCCAGGCTCCTAGCTATAGCTGTTGCCATTTCAAACCATAAGAACTCCAAGGTACAGAGAACCACTGAGAAACTGCCTCCGCTAGTTTTAAAACTGTACTTTGTGTTTTCTCAGACACCAGCTCAAGTGCCCAGGCCAGTACTTCCCCCTGGAGGCCTTTTACGAAGACAAGAAGGCTTTGCTACCCCCTGCAGAGAACAGGCTGGTCACTGTCTGCCCCAGCAGCGTCTGGGCGGCAGCCTCCATCAACCGCTGCATGCACCCAGAGATGAAGGTCAGGAGGGAGTAGAAAAACCGACTGAGGAGGGGGAAGGATGAGGAGGGAGAGGATGAGGTGGAAGGTGACGGGTATGGAGGGTAGGGTTGAGGGTGGGAGGAGAAGGGGGAGGAGCGATGAGGCAGGTGGAGAGGAAGGGGAAGAAGGGGGGGGGGGAGGATGAGATGGAAGGTGAGGGGTATGGAGGGTAGGGTTGAGGGTGGGAGGAGAAGGGGGAGGAGCGATGAGGCAGGAGGAGAGGAAGGGGAAGTAGGAGGGGTAGGAAGAAGGGGGGAAGGATGAGGTGGGGGGGGGGGGTATACTGTTTCTGGTAAGAGAGTGTAGGTACAGGCACGCTCTTAGGACCCCCTAGGAAGAGATGCACAAGAAAGGAGTGGGCTGCTTGGTGTGTTTGTGTCCAAGATGCCGCTTCCTCCAGACAGGACCCTGATTCACAGATAACCAGGCTGCATCCTGTAGCTGACCTGGCTGTGTCTGTGCCCCCCTCCCTCCCTCCTTCCAGATCACCCACCCAGCAGGATGCATGTCCCAGTTCATCCAGTTCTTCGGGGAGCAGATCATGGTGTTGTGGAAGTTCGCTCTGCTCAGGAAGCGCATCCTCATCTTCTCCCCCCCTCCTGTAGGGGTGGTCTGCTATCGGGGTGAAGGATGCAGCTGCTGAGCCTCTCACACACACACACACACACACACACACACACGATTGCGGGATTAATAAAGGTGTCTCTTTTATGAAACGCACATTTTGTTTTCTGTTGTTGTTCTGGTTGTGTATCCTAACATGAGTGTGTGTGTGTGTGTGTGTGTTGGCCCTACAGTGTACTGTTGTTGCTGCCTGGCCAACATGTCCATCCCTGGGCTGGGCGTGTCCGTGCCGGAGCTCCGCCCCTTTTTCTACATCAACGTGACGGACATCGTCACCCTGGAGACGGAGGTGTCGTACGTAGCCTGTGAGTGCCGACCCGGGGGTTCTGGAGATGAGGCCATGAGTATGGCATGAGGACAGAGCGTTAGCAGGGCCGGCCATCCGGCTCATGTCGACAACACCTTTTAACCTGCTGTGTGTGTGTGTGTGTGTGTGTGTGTGTGTGTGTGTGTTCAGGCACGACGGAGAAGATATTCGAGGAGAAGAAGGAGCTGTATGACGTGTATGTTGATAACCAGAACGTGAAGACGCACAGAGACCGGCTGCGGCCCCTGCTCCGGCTGAACGAGGCAGACAAGGAGAAGTACAGGAAACTAAGTGAACAGAGGTAGACTCGCATTTATAACTAAATTAATCTTTGATAAAACACTAAAGCCCAGTGTCTCAGACTTGGATTAAGACTAATCGTAGACTAAAAATGTTTCAATGGAGATCTTCATTAAAAAAAAATATTCAGGACTAGGCTTAATCCATGTCAGGGAAACTGTGCCTACATCTTGTAAATAGGTTATTTGCCCATTATACTTCCACTACAATGTGTTACTAATGGAAAGGTTATGATGATTTTTTCTTAGGCAACTGCTGCTGTACTCCCAAGAAGTGGGTGAAGACTGCACCTCAAATGAGGAGGACCTCTTTGTTCTGTGAGTGTTTAATTTTTTTAAATATATATATATATATATTTGCCTGTGCTTTCTTTTTAGTTTTGGCAAACTGGGACTTGTGTTGAAATTGTACTCTTCCCTCCACCATCTCCTCCATCATCTCCTCCCTCCAGGTTCTTCATGGAGCAGAACAACAGGATCTTCCAGATCCTGTCGGAGGTGGCGGGGAGCTCAGACCGTACTCTGACTGCTGAGCATGTGAGGGCGATGGGCCTGGACCCCCAGGGAGACCGCTCCTTCCTGGTGGACCTGCTGGAGCTGTACGGCATCGACGCCATGCTGGTCATAGACAACCCCTGCTGCCACTGAAAACTCTGGACAACCTTTTTGAGGCCTTCTTGGATGTTAAACCCCAAAACTGCCCCCTCTGGAAGGCCCTGTCACCCCAAAACTGCCCCCTTCTAGAAGGCCCTGTCACCCCAAAACTGCCCCCTTCTGGAAGGTCCTGTCTACCCTGAACTCCCCCCTCTGGAAGGTCCTGTCTACCCTGAACTGCCCCCTCTGGAAGGTCCTGTCTACCCTGAACTGCCCCCTTCTGGAAGGTCCTGTCTACCCTGAACTGCCCCCTCTGGAAGGTCCTGTCTACCCTGAACTGCCCCCTTCTGGAAGGTCCTGTCTACCTTGAACTGCCCCCTTCTGGAAGGTCCTGTCTACCCTGAACTGCCCCCTTCTGGAAGGCCCTGTCACCCCAGAACTGCCCCTTCTGGAAGGTCCTTTCAGTCCAGAACTGCCCCTTCTGGAAGGTCCTGTCAGTCCAGAACTGCCCCTTCTGGAAGGTCCTGTCAGTCCAGAACTGCCCCTTCTGGAAGGTCCTGTCACCCCAGAACTGCCCCCTTCTGGAAGGCCCTGTCACCCCAGAACTGCCCCCTCTGGAAGGTCCTGTCAGTCCAGGATGTTTATCCCAGGACAGGGATGTTTATTTACTCATATCATTTCAAAACGTCTTGCCCAGTCATGTATCATTTCAATATTCACAAAGAAGAGGGGAGTCCTTCTGCTGCAAAACCTCACTTCTATGTTACAAATTCAACTTCAGCATCAGTACTGTATTGAACGATTTTTTATCTCAATACGTCTTCGCCGTCTTCTGGACATTGGTGCAAATGAACATCAATTGTTGCATAGTGTTCTAGATTAGACATTCTGGGGACGGGTTGGTCACACCGGTGTGACGCTGCGCGTGAAAGTGTTGACACTGTACGACAAACTCAAGGACAAAATCGGATGTACACGTGGTCTCACCTAAAAAGAAAAAAGACGATTTTTATGACCTCATCATGTGAAAGGGACGCTGTGTTTGTTAGGACTGCAGCTGGCGAAGGTGGAGTCACCTGTTGGGCCCAGACTGATAAGAGAATTCCCATGAAAGGGTGTCACCTTAGTGGGAGCTCCCTCTGGTCTGGTCCTGTTGATCTTCTGGGGGAAGATCGCGGCCTGAACGCGGCCACGTGCGCGGTGACTTCCTGAGCTGTGTAACGTTTCATCACGGTTCTAGGGAAACCTCAACGAATGTGAATTGCACAACCCCAATCGACTCCTGCTGCATCTCAACCACAGACTTTAACGATGAACATGTTGACTGATTATTTTTTTCTGTGTTCTTTTTAAAGGATCGATGTCGGTTCCCGGCCCTGTGTTAGGGTGAGTAGTGCACTGATGAAAGGAGAGGGCAGGCAGTGTCGGCTAGCTGGAGCTGTTCTGGAGGAAGGAGAGGTCAGGCAGTGTCAGCTAGCTTGAGCTGTTCGTGAGGAAGGAGAGGGCAGGCAGTGTCAGCTAGCTTGAGCTGTTCGTGAGGAAGTAGAGGGCAGGCAGTGTCAGCTAGCTTGAGCTGTTCTGGAGGAAGGAGAGGGCAGGCAGTGTCAGCTAGCTCGAGTTGTTCTGGAGGAAGTAGAGGGCAGGCAGTGTCAGCTAGCTGGAGCTGTTCTGGAGGAAGGAGAGGGCAGGCAGTGTCAGCTAGCTGGAGCTGTTCTGGAGGAAGGAGAGGGCAGGCAGTGTCAGCTAGCTGGAGCTGTTCTGGAGGAAGGAGAGGGCAGGCAGTGTCAGCTAGCTCGAGTTGTTCTGGAGGAAGTAGAGGGCAGGCAGTGTCAGCTAGCTGGAGCTGTTCTGGAGGAAGTTCTCTCTCTGCTGAGTCTTGCTCTGGGATTCAAACCACCTCCACTGCAATCACTGGATTTAAGATGAAATGGGTGGTGAATCTAGAACTTCCTAGACTCATAGCTAATTCCCCCCCCCAGGCCAGTTTTTAGATGTGATTTATAATGTGAATTTACTGTTCCGTACGGTCGCTGTTAGCTATATGGTCTGATTGAATTCTCCTGATCTGAACCACAGTGAATTCTCCTGATCTGAACCACGGTGAGCTATGAGAACTGTGAGAGTATAAAACTGCAGGAGTCTCTTGTTGTCTGGGACAGTTCTGGAGAAAGGCTTTGCTCGTCTGTCCCAGTAACAGAGAGGCTCTTTGTGTGCTCCGTGTCCTGGAGAGGCCGTGTCCTGGGGTGGGGGAGAGGGGGACCACCCTCACCCCTCAGCCCTCACCAGGCACACGGGCCCCATGTCTTCTGCATGAAGGGGTCCTCTCTAACTCTCTCTTTCCTTCTCTGTCTCTCTCGTTTCTCTCATTCTTTTGAACACCGCTCCATTCATTATGGTTTGAATTCCAGTTGGTCCTCGTCAGAAGAGCTGAGTGTCTCTTGAATGGGGGCCTGCCCCTTTTGTTGGCCCCTAATGAACTGAGCTGTCAGCCCAAATAGATCTGTAGTCTGAACTGTAGTCTGATCTGGAGTCACTGATGTGAATAGGGACATCCTGGAAGGTCAGACTGGAGCCAGAATGTTCAGAAAGACACTTCTCAGCACACAGCAGGTCCCTGCTGCGCTGGCTCTCCTGTTTGTCCTGCAGGTGTTTACCTGGATCTCTGTGTCAGAGTCCGGGGATTGTATATGACACACGCACTGTCTGAAATGCCTTCTTTGTGGACTCATTCACGTACCTCAACCAGCATTCGGTCATCTGACTTTATTTGTACAGTGTGCCACCTCACTGAATGTCAATAGAGCTAATCTGTATTACACACACGCCAGTCTGCAACAGTCTTCACGCAGTCTGTACTGTTCTCAGTGTGCTTCGTAACCGCAGTGTGAATCAACACTGCACTCACAGCTCTAGCTAACTTAACACAGTAACCTACCCTAGTTCCACGGTAGATGACATCAGTTGGGTACACAGCCTGAGGAACTCGATGACCCGAGTCTCTCTCCTGAGGTGGGTTAATGACGGGGACACAGTACTGTCATTGTGAAACAATAAAACTGTTATCTGACTTTGTCTGTGTGATTATGAGATGCAGACTACACCTCCAAAGTGATTACAACCAGTGTTGTTCTGTACTAGTGTCATGCGCTGATCTTAACTCAAACACTCAATGTTTCCTTCCATTCTTTTATTCTTAACCTAAATATGAACATAAACGCAGACGACCCGGGCATCTGACGTGAACTGCTTTATTATTCTAGGTATCGTTTTAGCTCATGATGAGGATCTCCTGAAGTCTTCAGGTCCAGACTGACATACCGTACGTACATGGCAGAGGTTAGGTAACAACACAACGCTTGGTCCATCACATTCATCATCATACTGTCAGCCTCTTTCAGAATCAAGACACATCGAAATAGGCTCCAGTGGGGCAGGTAAGAGTACTGTAGCAGGAGGAGAGGCCCTGTGTCTCTGTGGGGCTGGTGTTGGTTAGAACGGAGGTTTTCCAGGAAGTCACCTCGCGGAGGAAGAGGCCCTGGTCAGTGTGTGTGCTGAGGGGCAGAGCAGAGGGGCAGTTCTGGGGAGGATGGAACCTTCCAGAGAGGGGCAGTTCTGCGCCCGGTCACCCGGGTACCCCTCCACCCCCCTACATCTGGTTGAGCAGCTGCTCCCTGCGCTCGGCACTGATGAAGAAGCGCAGTTTCCGTGGCAACAGCTGCACCTCCACGGACATGGCCTCGTACGCCTCGTTGTCGATGTTGTAGAAGCCCGCCCCTTCCTGTGGGCGGGGCCAATGGGGGGAGGGGGGGGGAGCAGAGGGTCATAGGTCAGATTTAAACATGAAGGCAAAGATGGAGTTTCCGACACTGTAAACACACACTAAGGAGCCAAACATGTTTCATTCCCTCCAGGGTCTTAATGGTCGACGACATGAAAAGGAGTTTGTGTTGTTTCTCGGGCTGCAGGCCAGACTGAGGCCGTACTAACCGAGGGCAGGTTGAGCTGGACAGCACTGGCCTCCACAGTCAGGGACTTCTTAGTGAACACAGTTGGATCCTCTTCTTTCTTAATCCTTCAAGTAGAAAGAAAACATTGCTTTTTGACTTTCCCCCCCAAAAAATTGGGACAGTTTCTAAGTGAAGTGAGACAGGAAAGGCAGGGAGAGAGAGAGGGAGAGAGAGAGAGAGAGAGGGAGCGAGCGAGAGAGAGAGAGAGGGAGAGAGGGAACGAGAGAGAGGGGAAGACATGCAGTAACGGTGACACTACATATTTACTCTGATACTGACCCCACAGTGATGAACTCTCCAACAGTGAAGGTGTCTGGCTCGGCACTCAGCACCATGGAATCATCTAGGCGCTGAAGAGAGAGCCCGCGGGGGGAAAGACATGAGTGTTCTGGTAATGCTGCTAGACACGGACGAGCTGGTATAGCGTGTGTTAGCTGGTGTAGCGTGTGTTAGCTGGTGTAGCGTGTGTTAGCTGGTGTAGCGTGTGTTAGCTGGTATAGCGTGTGTTAGCTGGTATAGCGTGTGTTAGCTGGTGTAGCGTGTGTTAGCTGGTGTAGCATGTGTTAGCTGGTATAGCGTGTGTTAGCTGGTGTAGCGTGTGTCAGCTGGTATAGCGTGTGTTAGCTGGTGTAGCGTGTGTTAGCTGGTATAGCGTGTGTCAGCTGGTATAGCGTGTGTTAGCTGGTATAGCGTGTGTTAGCTGGTGTACCGTTTCAACGGGGTTCTTGTTGTGAGTATGTATGGACAGCTCCAGAGTGGACAGCTGCTTCTCCTCCCACTGCACTGGCTCTTCTACTTTAGGAGGCTCTACACACACACACACACACACACACACACACACACAGAGAGATCAGAGTTATGGATAAACTGCATGGACCAACCACAACGATCCCAACACATCAACACACACACACAAAACCATAGACCACTAGTTCCTGCAAGGCTGTGTCACCTTCCACAGGAGGGCTCCAGTAGTTCTTCAGCCTGCGGATGATGCGGTTCAGCAGGCTGGCCCGGGGGGGCTTGTGGGTGGGCAGGTCAAGGGGGCGGAGGGTGGGGGCCAGGTAGGACACAGAGGCTTCGTGGACCTGGGGCCACTCCTGGGGTGGGGCAGGACAAGCAAGGACACCGTCAACCACAGCCTGGCGGGAGACACCTGAACCGGCAGGGTAGCTAGGACTGTTCAATGCCCGTTATCTGAAGAATCAACAGCGTATTTTCTCACCCGTAATGTGCTGAGCCAATGTGCTGCTCTTGTTTTCAATGGACCCAGGTACCAATATCTGGCACAAGAGACACAGCAACATGATTCATCTTCAGAGTGGAGGAGACAAGATTTTCTCGACCCACTTCCTAGATTATTTTTTTTGTTTGTTTATGATACTTAAACATATTCCTGGTCTTAAATGGGGCTGAATGTTCTTAAGTTCTTACTTGCTAATGGTGGCTGCCACGTCCCTGAAAGCACCCCAGCGTAATCCAGTCAGAGCGAACACCGGCTGCTCCTTCTCCCCCTGCGCGGACAAACAAAACCCCACTCATACAACTACAGGACCACACTAACACAAGCTCCCCTGATATACATGTCACGTGTGCATGGCTAACTACTGTGACTTTTGTTTAAAAAAACTATTTGCTTGGATCAGTAGGTTTTCACATTGTTGAATCCAGTCTCTTCTTCATCTCACCTTAATCTGCAACACATCCAGCGGGACTGTCTCTCCTCTCAGGATGGACAGTGTTGCAGAGGTGATGTGTCTGGAGGGGCGTGATGGAAACAAGCGGAGCTTACTGAGAGACCGTTCGTAGACACACAAAAAAAGCGTGGAAGTAATGTGCGATCGACTGATACGGTGTGTGTGTGTCACCCATGTGTTCAGGTGGGATTCTGTAGCCAGCAGCCCTGTGACTTTCTGTAGGGTAAGCTTGAGTGGGGCTTAACGGTGGTCATACTTACTGGACCTTGTTGTCACTGAGGAGGTGAAGACTCGGGCTCAGGGAGTTGTGAGACCCCAGGGGAATGAATCCTATGGGAGTTCTACTGAAAGTCTCCTACACCAGACCAACACAGGAAGTAACGAGTCAGAGTGTTGCCCTGGGAGACGTCGTCCATCAGACACACACAGACATACAGCGTTGGGAACAGGAAAGGGACACTGGCAGATGAGCCCGTCAGACAGAGACGCGGCTCGGTGACGTGACGGCGGAGCGGCGATGGTACGCACCTCATCAGCCCTCCGGAGGAGCCCCGTGATCACCTCCTGCAAGGTGCCGTCTCCCCCCGCCACGATCAGCATGTCGGTCTGCTCCATCAACTCCAGCAGCTTCTTAGCCTGCCCTTCGTAGTCAGTCTGGAGGAGACAAAGGGAAGGAATGCTATTAGTCAACACAGTTCACAATTGTAACGGAGGCGCAAAGCAACAAATAAAAAGACACACGTTAGACAGGCAGGACACAATGGAGTTGCTTACAAAAATAGAGACAGGAAGTAAAAGCACCTACTTTGACCACGGTCACCTCCACTCCAGCCAGGTGTAATATCGGGGCGGCGTTCTTCTCAAACAACTGGTTGGCTTTCCTGTGTACAGCGGGTTACAGGAGCACAAGTCTGGCTTACTTCATCGACAGGAAGCAGTAGCAGATATCCCACATGACAAAGTACTGTCACGCACGGGTAACCTGCCAAGGAAACGTTTTAAGGACTGAGGACGTATTTTCGTACCCGCTGCAGGCAGCTGGGTTGAGGATGACTGTGGCCTTTCTCAGTTGTTCCTGGGGAGCGATCTGCTGACGACCGAATTGCTGAAACATCACAGAGAGTTTAGCATGACAACTTAAGACGGTAGAAGGCCTAGGTTAATATTGTGGGCTATGTCAATGCAAAGACATATACGTTGACAATAAACTCTCACCTTGGCTTCTAGACAAGCTTCTCTTCGCAACACATTGTCACTGTAAAACAAAGCGTCGAGCCATCAAAATCAATATGCTGAAGGAAGATCACAATTCTTTAACGTTCATTGGAAAAATTAAGCAATGTATAGCCTAGAAGCCCAGCGAGCTAAAGTAATGTCATGTGACTTCACAACTGATCTGTATTGATAACATTTGTGGTTATAAGGATGGTTCAGTCAGAAGACCCGTTAGTCTAAAAACGATGAACAAATACGATACATTAATGGATACACACCAGTGTTTACCATACAGCCAGTATCCACCGTATGACAGGACACATACACCGACGGTTGACTTCTTCCAATGATTTCGCACCGTCCGGAACACTTTCACAACCCTGGCCATTGTCTAATATATCAATATAACATAGTCTTATACTACACTATTGATGTTATGTGTACAGATATTGTATAGTGAGCAGACATACATTTATTTCATAGCGGTCATTTGCCCATCGCTGTCAGATTTTCTCCCTCGCATGTGTAACACAGGTGCACCCTACTTAATGGTCCTGCCAAACAAGACATGTACTAAGGTTCCGTTTGACCAAAAATAATAATATTCTAAACATATATATATATTTTACAAAAAAACTGTTTCAGTTTAAAAACTGAGAACGTGTTTACTGAGAAACAATGATACTGTAAGAGATTGGGAAAACATATGAAGACGCTAAAATCGCACCCAGTTCAATAAACTTCATTTCCCATTAAGCAGTTTGATGCCAAAGACCTTGCCTGAACAAAAGTGTGACCATTTAGAAACTCCAAAACTTTGGATTGTTTCAGTTACACTAGTGTATTTATGTATTAGTATAACATTTGTAGCTGCTGACAACCAAAAAGCAGTAGTGACCCAAATATATTTTAAAGAATATAATTTTGCTCCGGCACTCATAGGGGTCCATCGAACCAGGATCTCCCAAAGATTGAGTTTATCATGGCGGTCCAGATGGCGGTAAATTCAGGTGTGGACTCAATTTTGTTCTATTTTGTTCTGTGAAATTTGTAGAAGGTTGTCGGGACTCATTTGTTAAACTATTCCGAACACCTTTGTTCGCAATATTCAACTACTTTGACCCGAGCTAGCTATCTTACCATACATGATCACATGGCGCCGAGGCTGTCAAATTCTTTGAATGGCTAGGTTGCTTGCTATCAAAATTAGCCGGAGTGAAACAACTTCAGTGATCAGACCAAAACAAGCACAACTTTGTAAAATCATACTTGCACACAAGCTCAGCAAACACATCTTTGATGTCTCAGTTGAGGTTGTATTCCAATATTTTTAGACTAATAAATCTAAGATAACAAGCCATCGCGAATGTGATGGTAAGTTAGATGGTATATAGAATACCTTCGGCCCTTTCTAAACGTGAATACAGCAAAGCCAAATTTCTCGTTCGTACATTTTGGTAACTAGAGCCGTGTTGTTGTGTGTACGCCGGCATGCCCGTTCAGGAGCCAGTCTGTGGGGCCCGCTGAAGGAGCTATGGGAGACCGTGGAGGGAGCGGTGTGGAGGCGGCAGCCGGAGAGCGTGCATCTCCTGGACTTACAACTGAAGAAACACAAACCACATTTCCTCTCACTCTTCAAGAACCCGGTGAGACACACCGCGCGCACACACACTGAAGGCATTCTGCACTGTTTTAAAATGTGTTGTATTCTATCATAACATATTGGCATTACTGGCTAACTCTTCTTCTCTGTCTCTCTCTGTCTCTCTCTCCTCCCCCCAGCCCAAAAGTGCAGAGCAGAGGGAGAAGGTGAGGAATGCCAGCACGGAGGGCATCTCCATCCAGGGTCAGCAGGGATCCCGGCTTCTGCCGGAGCAGCTCCTGACCGAGGCCTTCATCCTCAGCGACCTGTTTGACATCGGAGAGCTGGCTGCTCTAGAACTGCTGCTGGCAGGTAACGGACGTCACCTGGGACACCCCGGTGACTCATCGGTCTAGTGTCGGCTGAGTCTTCCCCACAGAGGGCCATCCCCCCTCCCCTCTCTCACTCCCTTACAAATGTTGTTTGGACAGCCCTTTTTACAAGCAGAGTTACAAGGGGGCTTCACCTATGCTTGGAGTACCTGTCTCTAAGGTTTTTACTGACTCTGTGCCAAGGCAGGAATCCCCCCCCCCCCATCCCCCCTCAAAACAGGAAATATTAGCTTAGAATGAACGAGCTACCCCCTGATATGTGTCGCTGGAGGCATTAGCCAGACTGGACTTGGCTGACCCCTTGACCCCTCTCTCAGGTGAGCACCAGCAGCCGTACTTTCCCGGTGTGACCCGGGGCCTGGTGGCTGTGCTGCTCTACTGGGACGGCAAGCTGTGTGTGGCCAACTCCCTCCGGTCCCTCATCCAATCACGCCACGGCAAGACCTTCACCCTGGAGCTGAGGTAGGACGCAAACTGATGTCTCCCAGAATGCTCTGGTCTTGGCCAGGGGAGCGGTGTGGTCATCGTGCTGTTTTGATTCAGTATTGGGGTTGTGGAGAGCCCTGTTAGCCATATACCATGTAGGCTGAGGCTTTACCACGGTGGACTGGGTTTGAATCTGCCCTGGGCCTTGTGCTGCATGTCAGGTGGCTCCCTCCCTCTCCCTACCTTCCTGTCACAACTGTCCAATTAAGCAATAAGCCCCAAGAGGCCGTGGTTTACGCTGATTTTAGAACAGGTAAGGGGAGTTGTTAGGCACGACGCGAAGCGTCCAGAAATACACTGTTCTAAAATCAGTGTAAACCACGGACTCGCAGGGCTTATTGCTTTACTAAAACTGTTACTACAAATATTTGATATGGTTTCATCAATAAAAACAATTAGAAACAAAATAGTTTAAAAATAAACCGTAATTCTTCCGCTACTACAAAGTATAGTTCCTACATAAATCGTTGCAACGCAACAGCCAAATCTTTCCAGATCATCTTTGCTGTCTTTTTCAATTTGAAATATTCGATGCGCAGTAATATGGAATGTTAAAGAATGTTATGAGGACAACCTGTGAGGTTATGCTGGATTTTACAACGGCATGGAACGCGATATAGCCAATCACAATCAAGGATGGGAACAACCCGTTTTAGAATAAAGCATGACAAATGCCCAAAACACACCAAAAGTAATTTGTTGGGTTCTTTGGGGAGGAATCCCATGTGAGGAAAGGGAGAAGGTACACATAGCCTTCACTCCCTGGGATCTGCTGTGTGTTGACCTGCCCCCTCTGGTCCTTGTGTCCCCAACAGTGCAGAGCTGGTGACCATCACCACCAGTGCTGTGTGTTGACCTGCCCCCTCTGGTCCTTGTCTGCCCCTCAGTGCAGAGCTGGTGACCATCACCACCAGTGCTGTGTGTTGACCTGCCCCCCCTGGTCCTTGTGTGCCCCTCAGTGCAGAGCTGGTGACCATCACCACCAGGTTCACCGACGAGCTGATGAGCCAGGGCCTGGCCAGGCGCATCCTGGTTCTGGTGTCGGAGATCAGCGTCACCCGGGAGTTTGAGCGCCTGCAGAAGGAGAGAGGCCTGGGGAACGAGAAACACAGGAAGGAGGTGAGGTGGATGGGGGGTTGGGGGGGTGAGGAAGGGAGAAGGGCAGTGAGGACGTAAGGGGCGGACTGAGGGAGGAAGGGAGGACGTGAGGGGAGGTTAGGGAGGATGGCAGGAATCAGCACCTAATTGTAGCCAACACAGGCGTAACAAGTAACTTGTTGGTTACAATTTTGTTAATGTAATTATAAATGTGAAGACGATGTAAAGTTACGCAAGCCTCGGTGTCTGCCTACAGTTTCATTCTCTGTTCCACTGGTCTCTGACCTCTTGACCCTCTGTTCCCCTGCTCTCTGACCTCTTGACCCTCTGTTCCCCTGGTCTCTGACCTCTTGACCCTCTGTTCCCCTGCTCTCTGACCTCTTGACCCTCTGTTCCCCTGGTCTCTGACCTCATAACCCTCTGTTCCTGCCGGTCTCTGACCTCATGACCCTCTGTTCCCCTGCTCTCTGACCTCATAACCTTCTGTTCCGCCGGTCTCTGACCTCATGACCCTCTGTTCCCCTGGTGTCTGACCTCATAACCCTCTGTTCCCCTGACCTCATAACCTTCTGTTCCCCTGCTCTCTGACCTCATAACCCTCTGTTCCCCTGCTCTCTGACCTCATAACCCTCTGTTCCCCCGGTCTCTGACCTCATAACCCTCTGTTCCCCCGGTCTCTGACCTCATAACCTTCTGTTCCCCCGGTCTCTGACCTCATAACCCTCTGTTCCCCTGCTCTCTGACCTCATAACCCTCTGTTCCCCTGCTCTCTGACCTCATAACCCTCTTTTCCCCCAGTCTCTGACCTCATGACCCTCTGTTCCCCAGGTCTCTGACCTCATCCGAGAGTGCCGACAGGCCCTGGCCGACTCCCTGTTCTCCTGGACTTGCCAATCACCTTTAAGTAAAGACGACACCCTGGCCCTGATTGGCCACCTGGAGACGGTGACTGCAGAAGCCGACGGCTCATTGGACAGCGTGAACCTGGCCCTGGTCATGGGTCTGCTCTACTGTTTGGACGTCAGCTTCCTGGAACCGGGGAACGAGGATAGAGAAGGTGAGGAGACACAGTGAGATACAGACGACTTGACACCTGCCACTCGACCGTGATCAGCCCCAGCGTTTCCAAAGATCACCCAGGGTTAGGGTTAGAGATCACCCATCACCCTGTATCTCCTTGACCTCGCCGACACAGCCCAATCAGGAGATGGGAGATGTCCGTCCAGCCGTGTGTCTAACCCCTCCCCTCCCTGTGTGTGTCAGACCTGCTGCAGGCCCTGCCCCTGCTGACGGAGAAGCATTACGTGTCGGCCGTCCACGCCCGGCTGGTGGAGGGCCAGCCCTGGAAGGTTCCGGGGCTGCAGGCAGTGTGCCGGCTGGCCTGGGCCCTGGCCCTCAGAGCCCTCTCCCAGCTGCCACAGGGCGCCGGTAAGAATGCCACCGCCGGTCCGTGCCAGTGGCTCACCGGGGAGCGGGTAGAGCCCGGGTTCAATTCCTGCCAGGGCTGTTTCCAGCGTGTCATCTCTTCTGTCTCTCTCTCTCTCCTTTCGACTTCTATCTTCACACGGTCACTATCCAAAATCAAGCAGAAAATGACCCAACAAATACTTTATGGGGCCTTCTTGCATGTTTTAATGGGAATTTGCTTCTGTGGTCGTAGATGTACATTGTAGATGTAAATGCACAAGTGTAGGAATGTCTCTGATCTTATCACCTGTGTGTGTGCCTGCGTGCCTGTGTGTGTGTTTGTGTGCCTGCCTGTGTATGTGTGTGTGTGTGTGTGCCCAGCCCTGGTGGAGTTCACGGAGGCGGACGAGGCCCTGAGCGACCAGGCGCTGCTCGGAGGCGTTTTCCTGTTCATGACAGAGGGCATGCTGGGATGTCAGGGCTTCTCCCAGGAGGAGTTCTACACACGGCGGCTCCACTCGCTCATCACAGACTTCCTGGCCCTCATGCCCATGAAGGTAGACAGCCTGGGGGGATGTGGGTCCTGATTGGCTGTCTGTCTGTCTGTCTGTGTGTGAATGAGTGCATGTGTGAGAGAGAGCAAGAGAGAGACTTGTTCAAAGTGTTTGTTAGTAGCTCGTTTATTTATGTTTTGTTTTGATTGGTTCGCAGGTGAAGCAGCTTCGTAACCGTGCCGACGAGGATGCTCGTCTGATCCACATGTCTCTCCAGATGGGCAGCGAGCCTCCATCCTCCCTACGCAAAGACCTGGACCACCTGATGAACCTGGTCAGCCCTCACACACACGCGCGCACACACATACACACACACTGTACCTCCTGCCTCTCTGTCCTGCCTCTCTGTCCTGCCTCTCTGTCCTGACTCTCTGTCCTGCCTCTCTGTCCTGCCTCTCTGTCCTGCCTCTCTGTCCTGCCTCTCTGTCCTGTCTCTCTGTCCTGCCTCTCTGTCCTGCCTCTCTGTCCTGTCTCTCTGTCCTGTCTCTCTGTCCTGTCTCTCTGTCCTGACTCTGTCCTGTCTCTCTGTCCTGACTCTGTCCTGACTCTCTGTCCTGACTCTGTCCTGACTCTCTGTCCTGACTCTGTCCTGACTCTCTGTCCTGACTCTGTCCTGTCTCTCTGTCCTGACTCTCTGTCCTGACTCTGTCCTGTCTCTCTGTCCTGACTCTCTGTCCTGACTCTGTCCTGTCTCTCTGTCCTGTCTCTCTGTCCTGACTCTGTCCTGTCTCTCTGTCCTGACTCTGTCCTGACTCTGTCCTGACTCTCTGTCCTGACTCTCTGTCCTGACTCTCTGTCCTGTCTCTCTGTCCTGAGACTCTGTCCCGTCTCTCTGTCCCGTCTCTCTGTCCCGTCTCTCTGTCCCGTCTCTCTGTCCCGTCTCTCTGTCCCGTCTCTCTGTCCTGACTCTGTCCTGACTCTGTCCTGTCTCTCTGTCCTGACTCTGTCCTGACTCTGTCCTGTCTCTCTGTCCTGTCTCTCTGTCCTGCCTCTCTGTCCCGTCTCTCTGTCCCGTCTCTCTGTCCCGTGACTCTGTCCTGACTCTCTGTCCCGTCCCATGGTCAGATAGGAGAGTTCTACGGTAAAGACCCGTTTGGCCTGGAGCTGGCTCTGGAGTTCTGGAACCCCACAGAATCCCTGCAGCACACCAGCATGCAGGGCTCCTACCTGGGCATGGCCATGCAGAGACCCCCCCACAAGCAGGTAGGAGACCAAGCACACCTGCCTGGGGGTTTCCAGTCAGATCCAGTCTTTATGAATCTGTACTACCGTTATTTAGCTGATGCTTGTAACCTAAGAGATGCAGTCAAGTGCTCCAGCACTGAGCTGTAGCTGTGTCAACCTGCCATCCATGAAAATGACAGATTAGTAACTTGTGTGTGTTTTGTCGTGTGTGTGTGTGTTTCAGGTGGTGCTGTCTAAGTTTGTGCGTCAGATGGGCGACCTGCTTCCTGCGACGCTGTACCTGCCGTACCTGCGCATGCTGAGGGGGCTGGCTAATGGGGCGCAGTGTTCCCACTACTGCTTCAGCCTGCTGAAGAGCAACGGAGCGCCGCACGGTAACACACACAGCACGCACACACACACACAGCATGCACACAGCACACACACACACAGCATGCACTCACTCACAGCACACACCCACACAGCATGCACTCACTCACAGCACACACACACACAGCATGCACACACGCACACAGCATGCACACACACACACAGCATGCACACACACACACAGCATGCACACACACAAACAGCACGCACACACACAGCATGCACACACACACACACAGCATGCACACACACACACAGCACGCACACACAGCATGCACACACACTCAGCATGCACAGCATGCACGCACACGTACACACAGCGTGTGTTCATGTGTGTTGCTTGCGTCTTCAGGAGAGAACCTGCAGGGCGTGGCGGGCAGCCCTGTCTCCTGGGAGCACTTCTTCCACTCCCTCATGCTGTACCACGAGAGCCTCCGCCGGGACCTGCCCAGCGCAGACGCCGCGCAGTACCGCCCGCCGCCACTGAGGGGCATCACCCAGAGAGAGATGGACGGCCTCACCGCCTTCCTGCAGCTCCTCGCCAACATCATCACCTGGGTGAGGGCGGGGGGGGGGAGCAGGGGGGGGGGGATGGGTTGGTGTTATGATTTATGTGTGTTGATGAATGGTCAGGCTTGTTTTAACTGTGTGTGTGTGTGCCTGTGTGTGTTTGTGTGTGGCCTGCCTGTGTGTGTGTTGCAGAGTGAGAATGCGCGCCTGGCCCTGTGTGAGCACCCCCAGTGGACGCCGGTGGTAGTGATGCTGGGCTTGCTGCAGTGCAGCGTCCCTCCCGTCCTCAAGGCCCACCTGCTGCGCTGCCTCGCCGCCTTCGCCAAGTCGCCCGAGATCGCCGCCTCGCTGTGGCAGTCGCTCGAGTACACACAGGTACCATACCTTAGCTAACACAGGTACCGTACTTTAGCTAACACAGGTACCGTACCTTAGCTAACACAGGTACTGTACCTTAGCTAACACAGGTACCGTACCTTAGCTAACACAGGTACCGTACCTTAGCTAACACAGGTACCGTACCTTAGCTGACACAGGTACTGTAGCTTAGCTGACACAGGTACCGTAGCTTAGCTGACACAGGTACCCTAGCTTAGCTGACACAGGTACCGTACCTTAGCTGACACAGGTACCGTAGCTTAGCTAACACAGGTACCGTAGCTTAGCTAACACAGGTACCGTAGCTTAGCTAACACAGGTACCGTAGCTTAGCTAACACCGGTACCGTACCTTAGCTAACACAGGTACCGTACCTTAGCTAACACAGGTACCGTACCTTAGCTAACACAGGTACCGTACCTTAGCTAACACAAGTACCGTAGCTTAGATTACATTTACATTACAAAGTACATTGCTTTACAAAGTGCATAGATAGGTTAGGGTTAACTCAGTTAAGAACGTTCTGGTCTCTCCTCCAGATCCTCCAGACTGTTCGAGCTCCAGGACAAAGACAGGCTGCTGGAATTGAGGTGTGTTTTTAGTTTTTGTGTATTTGGTGCATGTGTGTTTAGTTTTTCTTGGTGATTGGGGTGTGTGTGTGTGTGGGCGGGCGGGGGAACCAAACCCTTGGCCTTATCCTACCTCGTGTGTGAGTTTGCTGACCCCTGCACTCGGCCCTCGCCCAGGTGGAGCTGAACGAGATCGAGTCGAGCTGTGAAGAGTACCCTCTGACCCGGGCCTTCTGCCAGCTCATCAGCTCATTGGTGGAGAGCGCCCTGCCCGTCAACCTGGGGGCGGGGTTCCGCGCCCCAGGGTTCCAGCCGTACCTGACGTTCCTGAGAGAGGCCGTGTTCCTGCCCTTCCCCACCCGCGCCTATCGCCGCCCCGCTGAGAAGGTCCGTCTGGCTTCAGCTCTCTCTATCTCTCCGTGTCTCGCTCTGTCTGTCTCTGTCTTTTTTCTCGCTCGGCCTGTCTCCCTCGCTCTCTCTCTCTTTTGCTCTCTTTACCTTTCACTTTTTCTCTCTCTCTCCCGACTTGTTGTAAAATGTACATCCTGCCCTAAAGAAACTCCAGATCTCACACTGTCCTCATGCTCGGTGCCCCCCCTCTCTTCCGCCCCCAAGTGGGAGATAGCGGAGGCGGTTCTGGAGGTGTTCCACAAGCTCCTGCGGGACTACGAGCCGCAGGCGTCCGACTTTGTCCAGGAGACGGTGGAGCTGCAGGGGGAGCAGGTGGCGGCTCACAAGCCCCCCGGACACACGCTGCTGTTCCACCTGCTGAACGACTCCCCCACCCTGGCCCTCTGCCTCAGCCTGCTGGGGGAGGGAACGCGCCTGCTCGACACCTACGCCCCCTTCCCTGGTAGGGCAGCGAGCATGCTCGCTCTCTCTCTCGCTCTCTCTCGCTCGCTCTCTCTCTC
The DNA here is from genome assembly GCF_054491055.1 of Hypomesus nipponensis. NCBI lineage: Eukaryota > Metazoa > Chordata > Actinopteri > Osmeriformes > Osmeridae > Hypomesus > Hypomesus nipponensis. The sequence continues at coordinate 2,634,465 of NC_140374.1, forward strand.
TCTCTCTCTCTCTCTGTCTCTCTCTCTCTCTCTCTCTCTCTCTCTCTCTCTCTCTCTCTCTCTCTCACAAACATACACTGCCTCTCACACACATCTACACGCACACCCCCAGACACACACACACACACGTGTCCAACACCCCCTCCCCCCCTGTGTGTCCCTCCCCAGGCAAGGCCCACCTGGAGGCGGCTGTGCTGCACTGCCTGGCCCTGCTGGAGCTGGCCCTGCACAAGCAGCTGCTCTTCATGGAGCTCCTGAGGGAGAGCCAGGCCTCGCTGCTGGTCTGCCCCCTGGAGGAGCTGCTGCAGGGGGTCAGCGCCCAGAGCCGCAAGGCCGACCACATCGTCAACATCGCCAGGTACGCAGCAGCATTAGGATTATCCTCATTATTCATCAATCATCATCACACATGATGATCCTTATCACACACATCTTTACCACACGCATGCATCATCACAGACGGATCATCTGAGGAATGGACAATGTAATGCCTAGTGTGGATGGTTACACTTGACAGTGCTATTAGATGAGGTTAACTGCTAATCTGCAGTTCCCCTGGTGCTGTTTGTCCCTGGCAGGTACCTGTACCACGGCAACACCAACCCAGAAGCAGCGTACCAGAGCGCCAAGATCCTGCGACACATCTCCCGCTACCCCAACATCCAGGCCCGGCTGGTGGGGGACTTCACCCACGACCAGGTAGGACCAGGGAACCCTGGAGGAAGCAGAGACACCCGGAGGAGCTGGGGGGTTTGGGGACACCTGGAGGACAGGGGGGCTGGGGTAACCTGGAGGAGAGGGGGGCTGGGGTAACCTGGAGGAGAGGGGGGCTGGGGTAACCTGGAGGAGAGGGGGGCTGGGGTAACCTGGAGGAGAGGGGGGCTGGGGTAACCTGGAGGAGAGGGGGGCTGGGGTAACCTGGAGGAGAGGGGGGCTGGGGTAACCTGGAGGAGAGGGGGGGTGATGTTGTGGTGTGTTTCTCTAGGCGGTGAGTGAGAAGCTGATGGCTGGCTTTGTGGAGTGTCTGGACAACGAGGGGGCTGAGGAGGGCATCGAGAAGGCAGACGGTGAGCTGTCTGATCTGACACACACACACACAGTGTCTGGTTCCCCTCCTGTGTTAAATCTCATCTCAGATGTCTCCTCCCCCAGACTCGGACCCTGAGAAGAAGGTTGCTCGGCTCCGCCATGAGACGCAGAGCCACATCCTGAACCTGCTCATCACCTCCCTGGAGCTGAAGAGCCCCAACCTGGCGCTCTACCTGCTGGGATACCAGCTCAAGAAGCCAGCCTCCTCCACCAACCTCCAGGACCCTGGTCAGACCCTCTCATACACACACAGACACACACAGGGTTAGACACACACACACATTCACAGGCACAGAAAATTACATTACCAGATCCCATAACGCTGTACTGTAAGGGTGTGTGGTGTGCGTGTGTGTGTGTGCAGGAGTGCTGGGCTGTCCACGCACCTGTCTCCACGCCATCCTCAGTCTTCTCCAGAGAGGAAGTGAGAAACGCTCCGGCCCTGTCCTTACCTCTCAGGCCCCGCACCTCGCCGAGCTCTGCTACCAGGTACACACACACACACTGCTACCAGGTACACACACACACACACACTGCTACCAGGTACACACACACACACACTGCTACCAGGTACACACACACACTGCTACCAGGTACACACACACACTGCTACCAGGTACACACACACACACTGCTACCAGGTACACACACACACACTGTTACCAGGTACACACACACACACACTGCTACCAGGTACACACACACACACACTGCTACCAGGTACACACACACACTGCTACCAGGTACACACACACACTGCTACCAGGTACACACACACACACTGCTATCAGGTACACACACACACACTGTTACCAGGTACACACACACACACTGCTACCAGGTACACACACACACTGCTACCAGGTACACACACACTGCTACCAGGTACACACACACACACTGCTACCAGGTACACACACACACACTGCTACCAGGTACACACACACACACTGCTACCAGGTACACACACACTGCTACCAGGTACACACACACACTGCTACCAGGTACACACACACACACACACACACACTGCTACCAGGTACACACACACACACACTGCTACCAGGTACACACACACACTGCTACCAGGTACACACACACACACTGCTACCAGGTACACACACACACTGCTACCAGGTACACACACACACACTGCTACCAGGTACACACACACACACTGCTACCAGGTACACACACACACTGCTACCAGGTACACACACACACTGCTACCAGGTACACACACACTGCTACCAGGTACACACACACACACTGCTACCAGGTACACACACACACACTGCTACCAGGTACACACACACACACTGCTACCAGGTACACACACACACACTGCTACCAGGTACACACACACTGCTACCAGGTACACACACACACTGCTACCAGGTACACACACACACACACACACACACTGCTACCAGGTACACACACACACACACTGCTACCAGGTACACACACACACTGCTACCAGGTACACACACACACACACACACACTGCTACCAGGTACACACACACACACACACACACTGCTACCAGGTACACACACACACACACACACACTGCTACCAGGTACACACACACACACTGCTACCAGGTACACACACACACACACTGCTACCAGGTACACACACACACACTGCTACCAGGTACACACACACACACTGCTACCAGGTACACAAACACACACTGCTACCAGGTACACACACACACACTGCTACCAGGTACACACACACACACTGCTACCAGGTACACACACACACTGCTACCAGGTACACACACACACACACTGCTACCAGGTACACACACACACACTGCTACCAGGTACACACACACACACACACTGCTACCAGGTACACACGTATACACACACACTGCTACCAGGTACACACATATACACACACACTGCTACCAGGTACACACACACTGCTACCAGGTACACACACACACACACTGCTACCAGGTACACACACACTGCTACCAGGTACACACACACACACTGCTACCAGGTACACACACACACACACACTGCTATCAGGTACACACATATACACACTCTGCTACCAGGCACACACACACCGCTACCAGGTACACGCGTGCCATTTCATGTACCTGTGCTTATGACCGTGTGTGTGCAGGTGATCTACCAGCTGTGTGCTTGCTCCGACACCTCTGGTCCCACCATGCGGTACCTGAGGACCAGCCAGGACTTCCTGTTCTCCCACCTGCAGCACCTCCCCTTCATCCTGCCAGGTAGGTACTCTCTCTCTGTCTCTCTCTCTCTCTCTCTCTCTGTCTCTCTCTCTCTCTCTCTCTGTCTCTCTCTGTGTCTCTCTCTCTCTGTCTCTCTCAGTTCAGTTCAGTTCAGAATGCTTTATTGGCATGACAGTTCAGGTTGAGCAGTATTGCCAAAGCAGTCCCTATTGAAAGGACATTTTACAGTAATATATGTATCATAGCATTTACATTATAACAATAATAATATGGCAGTACAATATAACAGTAGCATAGTAAGATTTATCTCTCTCTCTGTCTCTCTGTCTCTCTCTGTCTCTCTCTCCTTCCACCTATCTCTCTCTGTCTCTCTCTCTCCTTCCACCTCTCTCTCTCTCTGCCCCAGGTGACCAGATAGCTAGCCTGTCCCAGATGTCCTGGCTGATGAAGACAGCTGCTATTGAGCTCAGAGTGACATCACTGAACCGTCAGCGCTCACACACTCAGCGCCTGGTCAACCTGCTGCTGGACGACCAGCCACACACGCAGCACGCAGGTAACACACACACACACAGGTAACACACACACACACAGGTAACACACACACACAAGTAACACACACACACAGGTAACACACACACAGGTAACACACACACACAGGTAACACACACACACACACACACACACAGGTAACACACACACACACAGGTAACACACACACACACACACACACACACACAGGTAACACGCACACACTCAGGTAACACACACACACACACACACAGGTAACACACACACAGCACACAGGTAACACACACACACACAGGTAACACACACACTCAGCACAGCGCTAACACACACACACAGGTAACACACACACAGCACGCAGGTAACACACACACTCAGCACAGAGCTACCACACACCTTCTGACTGGTGTGTTTCTGCAGCTGATGGGGAGATGGGTATGGAGGAGGAGACCAGATCAGTCAGTGGCTTTCTGCACTTTGACACCGTGTCCAAAGGTCAGCAGCACACCTGCATGCGCACACACTCACTCACACACTCACACACACATCTTTCACTCCTGGACTCATGTTGACTGTCCAACATCTCCAAGCCTTGGAGGAAGCTTGCTTACTGTGTCGACTGTGTTGTCACATCCTGTTGTTGTGTGACATCATCACAGTGCGCCGGAAGCTGCTGAGTGTGCTGGATGCCATCGACTTCAGCCAGGACGCCCCGGAGCTGCTGCAGCTGGACTTCTTCGAGCGCGCTCAGATCGAGCAGGTCATCGCCAACTGTGAGCACGTCAACGATCACGGACACACCGTCTGCAACGTCAAGGTAGGACCTCCTCCTGCTTGACCTGTGACCTCCTCCTGACCTCTGACCTCCTGCCTGACCTCTGACCTCCCTCCCTCTAACCTCCCCTTCTCCCCTCTCCCAACTTCTGACCTCCACGGGGACCCGGGTTCGATTCCAGCCCGGGCCCCTTCCTGCATGTCCTCCCCTCTCCGTCTCTCCACACAGTCTCTATCCCAGTAAAGCAGCAAAGCCAGACATATATCCTCGAAAAAATGTGTCATTGACGTTATTGGTTAGTCTGATTGACATGTGATCAGCGTGTGTCTGGTCGTCTCCACAGCTTCTCCATCGTGTGCTGGTTGCCGAGGTCAACGCCCTGCAGGGAATGGCCGCCATTGGCCAGCGCCCCCTGTTGATGGAGGTTGGTGCATTAACCCTAACCCAATAGCAGCGCTCTGGCTAACAGCGTCTCAGAGCGCACCCTGCCTTGAGCCATCCTGAAGAATCAAACCCGTAACCTCTGAACCCGTAACCTCTTTAAGTGAAACGCTCTAACCACTAAGCTCCACCCTCACCTATTTCCTGACACGTTTGTGTTTGCCCCCTCCCCCCCCGGACAGGAAGTGAACTCCATCCTGCAGCAGGTGGTGGAGCGTAACCGCGTGCGGCGGAGTCTGAGCGCCAAGCGGCAGGCCCTGCAGTCGTGGCGCAGCCTGGTGGAGACGCTGCTGACCGCCTGCCCTGCAGACCTGGTGCCCCCTGAGGACCGGCAGCTCATCATCAGAGACCTGCTGCTGGACCTGCACGACAAGGTGGGGGAGGGAGGGAGGGGGGGGGAGGGAGGGACTGCAATGGGAACTGTGTAACCGTCTGAAGTCCCGCCCCCCCCCTCTCTCCAGGTCCTATCAGAAGACGCCGCCGGTGAACTGATGCCCATCGTTGCCGGGGCCGTCTTCACCCTGACAGCCCACCTCAGCCAATCGGTGCTGTCTGAGCAGCAGCAGGGGGCGGGGCTGGAGGGCGGGTCTTCGTCGGGATTCGCCTCCATCGCCAACTCTGCCCTCCACCTCATCCTGCGCAAGCTGCTCAGCTTCATACTCTGTACTGGTGAGGTGGACACACACATCTCTCACACACACACACACACACACCACACCTACATACACATATACCACACACACACACTGTTTGAATATTAGTGTGTGTGTGTGTGTGTGTGTGTGTGTGCGCGCACACCAGGTGGAGGTTTCCAGCGGCTTCGGGCTCACCTGTACGGCTCCCTGCTCTACTACCTCCAGATCGCCCAGAAACCAGAGGAGCCAGACACACTACAGACAGGTACACACACACACACACCCTGCTGAGCCTGGAGGATCTGGATTCTGTATGTGTATATTTTAGTGGTGGGCATAGATTAATTTTTGTAAATCTTCTGCATTAGCTAAGGGATGCTTTGCGTTTAGGTTGAGACTGTACTTCGTACAGTATACTAATTCCGCATAGCAAACAACCATAGTCTGGTCGAGGTTTCCATAAAATAAATACATTTTCATCGAATCAAACCCGACGGCTTCATAGCTGCATCAATGTTAGCCATAGAGTTAATATAACGATGTTAGCACGTGACGTTTGATGTGGTAATTTCATACACAAGGCATACACACAGGTTCGAAGACTCGTTCTCGCCCCCTACAGTACAATTCGGCTAGGTATACATCCGCACTAAAATATCAAGGTGAAAGTCGTCATAGCTTGCGTAGTAGGCCAGACCCAGCTCCCAACACCAACTTTGAGAATAGATTAACGGCGATATATTATTATTTTTTGCCCGATAAGAGTATCACATTAACGCAGCACGTTAACGCCAATAACGGCCCACCACTAGTATATTTCTGTGTGTGTGTGTGTCTGTATATATCTATATGTGTGTGTGTGTGCAGCAGGCAGCTCCATGTGGGAGCGTCTCACGGCTCCAGAGGACGGCTTCTCCAAGCTGCAGAGGGAGAACCTGGCCATCGTGCACAGCTACGGCACCACGCTCATGGAGGTGGTGTGTCGAGACGCCTGCGATGGCCACGAGATCGGCAGGGTAGGGAACACACAGTACACACACACACACACACAGTACACACACACACACACAGTACACACACGCACACAGTACACACACAGTACACACACACAGTACACATGCACACACTCACCAGCATACAGTACTAGTCAAACGTTTGGACAATTATGCACGCATACACACACATCTTACTAGAGAGAATCTTTGTCTTCTGAATGGATTGTGTTTGTAATCACCCTTGTCTTTCCTGTTAACTTACTAAACGACTGTGTGTATGTGAATGCATGTTGTGTATGGATGTGTGTGTGTGTATATGGATGTGTGTGTGTGTATATGGATGTGTGTGTGTGTGTGTACGTGTATGGATGTGTGTGTGTGTCCAGATGCTGGCTCTGGCTGTGCTGGACCGCGTGCTGTCTGTGGAGCGTCAGGGAGACTGGCTGGTGTTCTTGTGTAACAGCGGCTACCTGCGGGTGCTGGTGGAGAGCCTTCGCCATGACGACCACGCCCTGCAGACCCTGCTGTGCCCCCAGCCCCCCCTCCTCAAGCCCCTCTACATCTACGAGAGCAAGATGGTGAGGATACACACACACACACTGCTAGTGTGATGTGACCAGTAACAGACTGCTGGTTCCCAGGGTAACCTGGTGTGTTGTGACCAGCAGTGTGTGTGTGGTTCCCAGGGTAACCTGGTGTGTTGTGACCAGCAGTGTGTGTGTGTGGTTCCCAGGGTAACCGGGTGTGTTGTGACCAGCAGTGTGTGTGTGTGGTTCCCAGGGTAACCTGGTGTGTTGTGACCAGCAGTGTGTGGTTCCCAGGGTAACCTGGTGTGTTGTGACCAGCAGTGTGTGGTTCCCAGGGTAACCTGGTGTGTTGTGACCAGCAGTGTGTGTGGTTCCCAGGGTAACCTGGTGTGTTGTGACCAGCAGTGTGTGTGGTTCCCAGGGTAACCTGGTGTGTTGTCCCTGTGTGTCAGGCTGTGCTGATGCGGGTGGCCAGGACGGGCCCCGGGGCGGTGGAGCTGCTGCGCTGCGGCCTGGTCACCCAGCTCATGGAGTGTCAGGTGTTTGACATGGTGCCAGACAGCGACACCAACAGGTGAGGAGGGAGGGAGGGAGGGAGGGAGGGAGGGAGGGAGGGAGGGAGGGAGGGAGGGAGGGAGGGAGGGAGGGAGGGAGGGAGGGAGGGAGGGAGGGAGGGAGGGAGGGAGGGAGGGAGGGAGGGAGGGAGGGACCACACAGGCAGTGCTGGTGTCTAAGCTCCTGTGTGTCTCCAGGATGTTTGTCCAGAGGGACTCGTCAGGGTTCATTCCCAGCCCTGCTCACCGCTACAGACAGATCCTGCTGCCTGCCCTCAGGTTGTTCCAGGTCATCCTCACCTCCACCACCAGCCACCACCAGCAGGGGGCAGCACAGGTACGGCCACAGCAGTTCACCTACAGGGGGTTTATTTAGAGACAGGTTTAGAGGGATAATATGGGTGAGAGAGAGGAGAGGACATGCAGGAAATGTTTCTGTGTTTCTTTTACAATATATAACTTTACATAACACATCCATTCTAAATGGTTGTGTGTGTGTGTGATGTACTGTCGTACGTGTGTGTGCAGGTGCTCCAGTGGATGATCGTGCACGCTGACACCATCCAGTCCCTGCTGAGGTGTCAGCGTCTCAGCATGGGGACCCTGCAGGAGCTGGCCCTGCTCACAGGCATCATCAGCAAGACGGCTCTGCCTGGTACACACACACACACACACACTGCCTGGTACACACACACACACTCACTGCCCGGTACACACACACACACTGCCTGGTACACACACACACACACACTCACACACTGCCTGGTACACACACACACACACACTCACACACTGCCTGGTACACACACACACACACACTCACACACTGCCTGGTACACACACACACACACACTCACACACTGCCTGGTACACACACACATACACACTCACACACTGCCCGGTACACACACACACACACACTGCCTGGTACACACACACACACTGCCCGGTACACACACACACACACACTCACACACTGCCTGGTACACACACACTCACACACTGCCCGGTACACACACACACACTGCCTGGTACACACACACACACACTGCCCGGTACACCCCCCCAGACAGGAGTGTGTGGTGGTGCTCAGCAGAAGCAGCCAGCGAGGGGGCAGCAGTAACAGAGTGTTGTCCCGTGCAGGGGTGCTGGAGGTGGGTGGGGATGGCAACCACGCGGCCCTCCTGGAGGCCCAGGGCCACGTGGGCCGCTTCCAGAGGCAGAGCCTGGCCCTGCTGGCCCGCCTGGCCGGCAGCGAGAGAGAGCAGCTGCTGAAGCAGGCGGAGACCGGCGCCCCCGGAGACCCGGTAGAGCGCCGTGAGGATATGGAGGTTGCCATGCAACAGGTCAGAGATGGGGGAGGGTGGGGTGGTGGGGGGGGTTCTGGAGAGAAGGAGGGAGGGTGGAGGGGTACTGGAGAGGAGGAGGGAGGGTGGAGGGAGGGGGTCTGGAGAGAAGGAGGGAGAGTGGAGGGGGACTGGAGAGGAGGAGGGAGGGTGGAGGGAGGGGGTCTGGAGAGAAGGAGGGAGAGTGGAGGGGGACTGGAGAGGAGGAGGGAGGGTGGAGAGGAGGAGGGAGCGTGGAGAGGAAATGAGCTGGAGGACGGGAGGGATGGAGGGAACCCCGAGGAAGGGTTGGGGTCATGGTTAGCAGGAGAGGTGTTGATAATGTGTGTGTGTGTGTGTGTGTGTGAGAGCAGGTGTGTGCTAACATCATGGAGTACTGTCAGGCTCTGCTGCTGCAGAGTTCAGCTCAGGCCCAGTACAGCATCTGCCTGTTCAGCCCCTCTGTCAGTGAGTCCAGCAGAGACCCAGCCCGGCCAGGTCTGTACACACACTCTCACACACTGTCACACACTGTCACACACTGTCACTCACACTCACACACGTTGTCCATACCCTTCCTGCTAACCCTGACCCCCCCCCCCCACCAGACCTGGTGCTGGCCCCGCCCCTCTCCAGGGTTCCCCCCCTGGGTCTGGTCATGTTCCTGCTGAGGAACAGCGCTGCAGACTTCTTCTGCTACCAGCAGAGCCACAGACAGAACCTGGCCAAGCTGACCAGCCTGGAACAGTTGCCCCCCGAGGAGCTGAAGGAGGTACACACACACACACACACACACACACACACACACACACCTGCTCTCTCACACACACACACACACCTGCTCTCTCACACACACACACACACCTGCTCTCTCACACACACACACACACCTGCTCTCTAACACACACACACACACACCTGCTCTCTCACACACACACACACACACACCTGCTCTCTCACACACACACACACACACACCTGCTCTCTCACACACACACACACACACACCTGCTCTCTCACACACACACACACACACACACCTGCTCTCTCTCACACACACACACACACACCTGCTCTCTCACACACACACACACACCTGCTCTCTCACACACACACACCTGCTCTCTCACACACACACACACCTGCTCTCTCACACACACACACACCTGCTCTCTCACACACACACACACACACCTGCTCACACACACACACTCAGCCTGGGCCTAACCATCTCCAACACGTCTTAAAAAGTACATTGTGTGTGTCTCTGTGTGTGTGTGTGTCTGTGTCTCTGTGTGTGTGTGTCTGTGTCTCTGTGTGTGTGTGTCTGTGTCTCTGTGTGTGTGTGCAGCTGTGCCAGGCTCTGGTAGCAGGCTCTGGAGGGCTGGAGAAGATCTCTTCTGTCCAGAGGAGCCTTCTGGCCAAGCGCAGGCTGGTCCAGCTCATCAACAACAGAGCCAAGCTGCTGGCTCTCTGCTCCTGTATCCTGCACCCCCCACACACACTGGAACCAGGCCAGGCCAGGCTAGACTAGGCTAGGCCAGACTAGACCAGGCCAGGCCAGGCCAGGCCAGGCCAGGCTAGACCAGACTAGGCTAGGCTAGGCTAGGCTAGGCCAGACTAGACCAGGCCAGGCTAGACCAGACCAGACTAGGCTAGGCTAGGCCAGACCAGATTAGTCTAGAATAGTCTGCAGCAAGCGTGACTGTTGGTACAGCCAGCTGTGGTGGTGCAGAAATGTTCATGTACATCTTGAGTCTGTGGCGATGAGACCTTGACCCAGCTCCTCCCAGACGTGATTGAAACCTGTCTGTTTGTGCTGTGGCGCCACCTGGAGTATTACCTGCTGTACTGCACCCCAACAGACCCCAAGGACTCCCTGCTGCCAGGGGGCGCCCCCTACAGGTCACGGCTGGCTGATGGTGAGTTCACAGCCCTCCACATCAGCCCCTCTCAACCCTGGTCCTGGGGACTCCCAGCCCTGCATGTTTTAGATGTTTCCCTGCTCCAACACACCAGATTTAAATGCATGTTCGTTACCAGGCCTCTACAGAGCTAGATAACGACCGTTTTATTTGAATCAGGTGTGTTGGAGAAGGGAAACGTCTAAAACATGCAGGACAGGGGGTATTGAGGACAGGGTTGAGAACCACTGTTCTAGATGTTTCCCTGCTCCAGCGCACCTGGTTCAGATGAACAGGTTAATATCAGGCTTCTGCTGAGCTAGATAACGACCTGTGGTCGTAACACGGCTCCTGTGATCGTAACACGGCCCCCTGTGGTCCTAACACGGCTCCTGTACCCTGCAGACTCGTTCGGTGGCCTGGGAGGGGGTGAGGGCCGCGGCCTGGGCCTGTCCAGGATCAGCCAGCAGGACCTGGAGCAGGTGAGAACATCCTCCTAGACTGTCTCTGAGAGGGAGGGTGTGTGTGAGAGAGTGTTTCTGAGAGAGAGGGTGTGAGAGAGAGACAGTGTCTCTGAGAGAGAGGGTGTGAGAGAGAGACAGTGTCTCTGAGAGAGAGGGTGTGAGAGAGAGACAGTGTCTCTGAGAGAGAGGGTGTGTGAGAGAGTGTTTCTGAGAGGGAGAGGGTGTGTGTGAGACAGTGTCTCTGAGAGGGAGAGGGTGTGTGTGTGTCCTCAGTAACCCCCCTCCCCCTCCCCCTCCCCCTCCTCCTCCCCCTCCCCCTCCCCCTCCTCCTCCTCCCCTGTGCAGCTGCAGAGCGACCTGGCGGCAGGCTTCAGCGAGGCTCTGCAGAGGAAGCTGCTGGAGGTGGAGAGTGCGTACAGCCAGGTCCGCTCTCGCTACACCTTCATCCAGGCCCTCATCCGCAGGATCCGGGGGCTGCTGCGCCTGCCCAAGAGATGAGAGACACACACACACAGTATACACACACACGCTGAGCATAACACACACACACACACACAGCAAACAGTATACACTCACGCACACTGACTATAACACACTCCTAATGAACTGTGTCCACTGAGAGACATTCAGTCCGAGAGAGCTCCTGGACTCCTGAAGCGCTCCACAGCCGCTCCACAGCCAGGGCTCGTCTGTCTTCCTGCTACCCAGGACGTGGTGTGTCCTGGCTGGCTGTGTGTGTGGGGGGGGGGGGGAGATGTGTTGTGGTCATTACTCACAAGTCCAGGAGTGTTTCGCTACATGGAAAAAAAAATCTTCTTGTGGAGAGCTGTACCTTACGCCAGGCTTTTCTAGAGAAAATGACTGATGTATTTGTGAAATTTTACAAAAATATTAGGGGTTTGATTATTGCTTATTCGAGTTTTTTTTTTTATGGTGAAAAAATAAAGTAATTTTCTAATGTGAGGTGTTCTTGTTATTATTCTCTGTGAATCATAGTAAGACGAACAAAGTGTGTTAAAGGTAAAACCATGCGTACTTTGAAGTAACCTTTTCCCCCCAATAATGTACAGTCAACTGGAACAAGTCAAAGTTTTAACAAGTTAATCCAGAGAATCACATAATATTAATCTCACTTTATTTTCTTAGAAGGTACACTATACGACAGTAAAGTGCATCAATTTTCAAAACTTAGGGAGAGAAGGGAGAAGAGGGGGAGAGAAGGGAGGATGGTATGTATTAAGACTCCTCATCTTTCAACATTCAGTTTTCGTAGACAGGATTGCTGTGCTGCTGTAGTGAGGGTTTCAGACCAGAAACCAGGACAGGATAAGGGAGAGGATTGGATTCAATCAGATTCTGATTCTCAGTCAAGACAAACAGAACCACCTGCGAAACATCCATCCTCTGTTGTATTCATGATCACGTCATGAGAACACATGAGTTCCACTACGGAACCGTTCGGACTGACGGTTCTGGATCTGACGAGACCTGGGATGTTGAGGGTCAGTAACTAACACAGGAGACACCCACTGGCTCCCCAGACCCAGTTTCAACACAAGGAACCCTGCTGATCCTGCCGTTTATTAGCTGTAACACCACAGACACGCTCTGCTGCAGCAGAAGAATGACACGGGTGAGGATCTGTGAGGAGAATGTTCTGGATGTGTTCCTGACCTGGGCTCTGACAGAATGTTCTGGATGTGCTCCTGACCTGGGCTCTGACTGAATGTTCTGGATGTGCTCCTGACCTGGGCTCTGACTGAATGTTCTGGATGTGCTCCTGACCTGGGTTCAGTGGACGGGACAGACGCCACATTGATTTGAGGGACAGAAGCTCTTTGTGCTACTTTTCTTTTAAATCATGCACATAATATAAATTACTTTAAATAATACAGTTCATTACAGTATATTAAAATTGACATTTACATGTTTCTTCCTGCGTGGTTGTGTGTCATCTCTGATTGTGCTGTTGGAGGGGGGGGGGGGATATAGATAGAGCATTTCAGAATATCTGAATATATTAGACGTCTGCAAAGGAGCTTTTCATTGTTACTCTATGCTGCCCACGGGCTGAATGAGTTTGACAGAGTTTGTTCGTTGTGTATGGCTCTGAATGACAATAATGGTTAACTGAGAACCAGTCACTTTTGTTTGGAAAACACCCTTAATCTGACCACAGGAACATAAGGGAGCTATTTTGCTCATTTGCTCAAATTCGGGAAACACAGGTTGTCTCATTCTGTGATATTAAAACCTGTCGTTGAATCTCTGTACATTATAAATTCACTTTGTTCCTTTTAGGAGAAAAAACCCAGGATTAAGACTATATACAGCAGGTACATGGAACAAGGAGAGGGTGCAGCCAGCTAGCGACTCTATTCCAGGACGGCTATGTCCCCGATGCCCTTGTGAAGAGGTCCGACAGTCCTCTGTAGGTCAGTGTTGTTGTTGTTGTGTGCTGTGTCCGGCTGTGTTGTTGTTGTGTGCTGTGTCCGGCTGTGTTGTTGTTGTGTGCTGTGTTGTTGTTGTGTGCTGTGTCCGGCTGTGTTCTTGTTGTGTGCTGTGTCCGGCTGTGTTCTTGTTGTGTGCTGTGTCCGGCTGTGTTCTTGTTGTGTGCTGTGTCCGGCTGTGCGACACAGTGGGATGTGTGAGGATACTTCCTCCACGCTCCCGACTGATTCTCCTTGGACAGATGAGGCAGTGCTGAAGCCCCGCCCCTGCTCTGCGCTGGCGTCGATTGGACTAAAAACCTGTCATTCTGTCATACATTCCAGGTGAAGGACAGCCCTTGCTTTTGATTGGTAGAAAATCCAGTCAAGGGGGGAGAAAAGGAGGCGGAGATTGGCAATGAAAACAAGCTTATCCAGCAATGATTTTCCACATTGTCTTAACATCAGCGTGTGTGTGAGTACGTGTGTGTGTGTGGGTGTGTATGTGTGTGAGTGTTTATGAGTGTGTGTGTGTGTGTGTGTGTGTGTGTACAAATTCCTCAGTTGGAACCGTGCGGAGTGTGAGCTTGCGTGTGCAAAAAAACGATGCACACAAACGCACGTGGAGAGATCCACCGTCTCCTGTGACACCCTGGACCCCCGCCCCCCTCAGTTGCTGTCAGAGCCCAGCTCCTGGCTGCTATCCTGGGACCCCGGGAGGCCCGGGGGATCGCTGGGGGCCGGGGCCACTTCCCCTGTCACAGCCAGACGGATGACCTTGAGCCAGCGCTGTTTGAGGTCGTCGCTCTCGGCGGCGAAGCTGTGGAGGGACTTGGACTGGGAGAGACGGAAGCTGGAGGGCGGGTCCGCCGGCCGGGCGCTGTCGTCCACAAGGTAGCCCAGCAGAGGGATGGTGGACTGGGCCTTCACATCCTGCAGGTTTGGGGGAGAACAGTCACTTACCATGTTCATGCTTTCAGTCTTTGCACTACAGAGTACGTAAGAGTGTTGTCGGTACATACACTGGGGGAGGGGTAAAGATTCAATGTATAGAATTTGCTCTTATAGAAGGAAATTGATACTTTTATTCACCAGTGGCATTCAATGGATCAGAATGCATAGTGAAAACCCCTGTTTAAGATTTCTGTCATTGTACTACAGCGTATGTAAGAATATTAAGTGTAGTTGACACACACACACACTCCCTTAAGGGTTTGCAGTACCAAAGACGTACTAAACAGGAAGTAACCAAACAGCACAGGAAGTATATATCTTTGGCAAAAGCTTTTATCCAAAGCAATACAAGAGAAAAGAGTCAGATCGGCCGCATTAGTGACGAAAGCCATGCTTCCTTCATTGCAGCAGGGGCGAAGGTTTTCATTAAGACATTGTCCCGCCCACTTCCTGTCGTCCGTCCGTCTCACACACACACACAAGCTGTCCCACCCACCCCACATCTGAAAACAAACCTACACCCCCTGCGTTCTAGGTTCTCTTCTTGTCCAAGAAGTGGTCAAGCTGTAGACAGGAAGTGGTCAAGCTGTAGACAGGAAGTGGTCATGCGGTAGACAGGAAGTGCACTGACCTGCGGGGCTCCGTAGAGGTACAGCACCAGCGCCTCCTTCTGGGGGATCACACACCAGACCTTCTGCCAGGGCTTGTTCTTCTCACAGTACTGCAGGAACCCACACATGATGCTGCTTCCTGAGAACTGGGCCGCCTCGATCTGGGGGACCGAGGAGTCATGGTTACACAGCTGGCAGTTTGGGGGTTAGGGTCAAGGTTAGGGTTAGGCATTTTTTATGGGACTGAATTCTGAGTCCCCACAAGGATAGATAGACAAGATGTGTGTGTGTGTGTGTGTGTGTGTACGCTCACCTCTAAAATGCCCTTCTTCTTGATCTCAGCCCTCTCCTCGTTGTTTTCCGAGTTTCCTGTCAGGATGGGATAGCAGTCCTTGCACACCTTGTTGATCTTGTTCCCATCATACTCCAGGGCCACCTTGTAATCTGAGCACTTCCAGCATACCACCTGAAGACAGCAGAGAACCACACCACACCCCAGTCAACAGAGTGAGAGAGTGAGAGCGATAGAGAGATGAGAGAGAGTGAGAGAGAGTGAGATAGAGTGAGATTGATAGAGAGTGAGATAGAGTGAGAGCGATCAAGAGATGAGATAGCGTGAGATAGAGTGAGAGTGATAGAGAGTGAGATAGAGTGAGAGTGATCGAGAGATGAGAGAGTGTGAGATATAGTGAGAGCGATAGAGAGAGTGAGATATAGTGAGAGCGATAGAGAGAGTGATATAGAGTGAGATAGAGTGAGAGCGATAGAGAGATACGAGAGAGTGCGATAGAGTGAGAGCGAGAGAGAGAGTGTGAGAGAGAGAGAGTGAGAGCGGTAGAGTGAGAGAGTGAGATAGAGTGAGAGCGATAGAGAGTGAGATAGAGTGAGAACGATAGAGAGTGAGATAGAGAGTGAGATATAGTGAGAGAGAGCGATAGAGAGCGATAGAGAGTGAGAGAGTGAGAGCGATAGAGTGAGAGAGAGAGAGAGAGAGAGAGAGAGAGAGAGAGAGAGAGAGAGAGAGAGAGAGAGAGAGAGAGCGAGAGAGAGAGAGAGAGATAGAGTGAGAGCGATAGAGAGAGAGAGAGAGAGAGAGAGAGAGAGAGAGAGAGAGAGCGATAGAGAGAGAGAGAGAGAGAGAGAGAGAGCGAGTGAGAGAGAGAGCATGACTCCTGACTCACGCATCCACACGCCCGGCAGTGGTGTCTCCGTCGTGTCAGAGCGTTGAAGGACTCCTTACACTTCTGACACATGGTGACCTCGTTATCCCGGATCCAGCGAGGAGCTCGCTTCCCCAGCTCGGCCGTCTACACACACACACACACACACACACACACACACAGACACACACACAGACATATACACACAGACATACTCAGAATCAATAGGTGGCATTCTCATTTACATTTACAAACTCAACAGCAGGCCGTCTAATGCAAGGTAACCCTGTTAGACAGCAGGATAGCTTCTGACTCACCGACACCTCCTCCACCTCTTTAGCGGCCATCTTAAACGACTCGTTCTTCTGCTGGAAGATGTCTATGGTCTCTTGGAACGCCTGGAGCACACACACACACACACACCATGTCAACAAGCCTCAACTACAGTACAGTAGGCCACTGATATGATATTTAAAAAATCATGAAGTAAAAGTAATTCTAATGATTAAAGTACCTTAATCCAGCTTGCCTTGTCTTGCTCTGAGCTGAAAGATAAAGAACATTGTCTGTTTAAAAAAGACCTCAGTGAGTTTGCTTGTGGAACTGTTACCTTTGCGCTATGGTCTGTAAAGTGAAACTATGGCTAACAGCACTAGCTAGGTCAAATTGATCTGTGGTTGCTGAAGGTAGATGCTGGCGGAGGATGGTGGTAAGGCCAGTACTGACAGTCTGAAACCTAAACACACTCAATAAAATATCAGTGCACATTCTGAGTGTGTGATGGGATGAGGAGAATGGGAGGATGGGAGGGAGGAAGGAAGGGGAGGGTGGGAGGAAGGGGTCAGGGAGGAAGGGAGGGAGGGACGGGGTGGAAGGGATGAAGGAAACACGAGACTGAAAGGAAAGGTGGAGGAGAGAGGGAGAAAGACATGGAGGAGGGTGATGAGAGGAGGGAGGAGAGAGGAGGGAGGAGGGTGATGAGAGGAGGGAGGAGAGAGGAGGGAGGTGGGAGGAGGGTGATGAGAGGAGGGAGGAGGGTGATGAGAGGAGGGAGGAGGGTGATGAGAGGAGGGAGGAGGGAAGTGAGAGGAGGGAGGTGGGGGGAGGTGGGGGGAGGGAGGTGAGAGGAGGGAGGAGGGTGATGAGAGGAGGGAGGTGAGAGGAGGGAGGTGGGAGGAGGGAGGTGAGAGGAGGGAGGTGAGAGGAGGGAGGTGGGAGGAGGGAGGTGGGGGGAGGGTGATGAGAGGAGGGAGGTAGGGGGAGGGTGATGAGAGGAGGGAGGTGGGGGGAGGGTGATGAGAGGAGGGAGGTGAGAGGAGGGAGGTGAGAGGAGGGAGGTGGGAGGAGGGAGGTGGGGGGAGGGTGATGAGAGGAGGGAGGTGGGGGGAG
This sequence comes from Hypomesus nipponensis, assembly GCF_054491055.1. NCBI lineage: Eukaryota > Metazoa > Chordata > Actinopteri > Osmeriformes > Osmeridae > Hypomesus > Hypomesus nipponensis. The sequence continues at coordinate 2,652,469 of NC_140374.1, forward strand.
GGTGATGAGAGGAGGGAGGTGGGGGGAGGGTGATGAGAGGAGGGAGGTGAGAGGAGGGAGGTGAGAGGAGGGAGGTGGGGGGAGGTGGGGGGAGGGTGATGAGAGGAGGGAGGTGGGGGGAGGTGGGGGGAGGGAGGTGAGAGGAGGGAGGTGGGGGGAGGGAGGTGGGGGGAGGGTGATGAGAGGAGGGAGGTGGGAGGTGGGGGGAGGGAGGTGGGGGGAGGGTGATGAGAGGAGGGAGGTGGGAGGTGGGGGGAGGGAGGTGGGGGGAGGGTGATGAGAGGAGGGAGGAGGGTGATGAGAGGAGGGAGGTGAGAGGAGGGAGGTGAGAGGAGGGAGGTGGGTGATGAGAGGAGGGAGGAGGGTGATGAGAGGAGGGAGGTGGGGGGAGGTGGGGGGAGGGTGATGAGAGGAGGGAGGTGAGAGGAGGGAGGTGGGGGGAGGGAGGTGGGGGGAGGGTGATGAGAGGAGGGAGGTGGGAGGAGGGTGATGAGAGGAGGGCGGTCCGTGCCTGGCTTGCATCTCCAGAGTCCTCTCCTTGCCGGACACCTGGAAGGTGTGTGGGTAGTCTTCGTTGGTGGTTTCCAACACCTTCATGCCCTCCAGGCCGATGCGTGTCCGGACCGTGTAGCGGGTTCCCCCCAGGCTGAACTTGGGCACGCAGTACAGCAGGCTGTGGTTGAACTGAGGAGGTGACCCATGGAGAGAAGTATCTAGTTAGCTACGCTGTCAGACTGTGCTGTGTAGTGCTCGTTTTACTGACCCTGTGTGTGTGTGTGTGTGTGTGACAGTGTGTGTGTGTGTGTGTGTGACAGTGTGTGTGTGACAGTGTGTGTGTGTGACAGTGTGTGTGTGTGACAGTGTGTGTGTGACAGTGTGTGTGTGTATGTGACAGTGTGTGTGTGTGTGACAGTGTGTGTGTGACAGTGTGTGTGTGAGTCTCACCAGGAAGAGGTACCGCTCCATGGCGGAGGTGTTCTTGGCTGACAGCTTCAGGACGTGTCCCTGCTTGATGAACTCGTTGGAGGGGTTCACTATGTCTTCCTCCTCCCCCAGCATCTCGTAGATCTCCAGAAGCTTCTTCAGGTTCTCCTGCGAGACACACACTTGATTTAGAGAGCAGAGCCAAGCCACATGATGACCCTTTATGTGGATGTGAAGAAAACTGCCTGGATCGTAAAGGTTAGATGGTTTGCCTCACCGATTTACGAATGGCACTGTTGGAGTGAGTTGCTGCCATGGAAATGATCTCCAGTGATTCTGAGGGAGAGGATAAAAACAAAGAAATTCATTTAGGATTTTGCATTAAGAAATGTATGTGTTAGCGCCTGTGTTAGCGAGTGTTAACATGTATGTTAGCGCCTGTTAGTGCCTGTGTTTACGTGTATGTTAGCGCCTGTGTTAGTGCCTGTGTTAACATGCATGTTAGTGACTGTTAGTGCCTGTGTTAACATGTATGTTAGCGCCTGTGTTAGTGCCTGTGTTAACATGCATGTTAGCGACTGTTAGTGCCTGTGTTAACATGTATGTTAGTGCCTGTGTTAGTGCCTGTGTTAACATGTATGTTAGCGCCTGTGTTAATGCCTGTGTTAACATGTATGTTAATGCCTGTGTTGGTGCCTGTGTTAACATGCATGTTAGTGACTGTTAGTGCCTGTGTTAACATGTATGTTAGTGCCTGTGTTAGTGCCTGTGTTAACATGTATGTTAGCGCCTGTGTTAGCGCCTGTGTTAGAATGTATGTTAGTGCCTGTGCTAACACGTGGTGACTCACTCTCCACGTCTCTGCGGTCGTGGTCGTCCTGAGGCAGCTTCTTCAGGTAGTCCTTCAGCAGCATCTCGTAGCGGGGAACCCTCTGCACCGGCTCCAGCATGTGGTGCTGCAGAGTGAGGTTGCCGCACACCTCCTGGACCTGACACACAAACACAAGGGTCAGACAGGAAGTCAGGGGAGTAGGCCTTTTGATTTAAGTTTTGTTAGGCATCTCACTGTCAAGGTACCTAGAACGGGGGACTGTGCAAGGTAGTTAACTGTGTAAGGTAGCTAACTCACCTTTTCTAGCGTTTAAGGCAGCTTTCCTTTGCTTTTCTTGGACTAGTCTGGCCTGACCTAACCTAGCCAAGCCTAGCATAGTAAGCTATAGCATGGAATAGCATAGCATAACCTAGCCTAACCTAACCTTGCCAAGCAAAGCCTAACTTAGCCTAGCCTAGACTAGCCTAGCCTAGCCTAACACATCAATGCCCAACTAACCTAGTATTGCCTAGCCTAACACATCATAGCCCAGCTAACCTAGCCTAGCCTAACACATTATAGCCCAGCTAACCTAGCCTAGCCTAGCCTTCTAGCTCACCTGGATTTCAAGTATGATGGCCTTGAAGGGAGGCGATCGCTCTGTCCACTGCTTCAGCAGCTCCATGGCCTTCTCAAAGTTCCTCACGTACTCTGCGTACATCTTCAGGAAGGGAGCGCGCTTCAGTAGGATGTCCCCGATACGAGGCGTGGACGACCTGAGGAGGACGGAGAGGAGGGAGGGAGGGATTGAAAGACTTTAAGGTTGTGCCGGGCTACAGAATGTCACGTCTCACAGGAAGTGATGTGATGGGAGTTCAGTACGCCCTGTTCTGGGTGATGATGTCTGTGCGTGTGGCTGCACCACTCACCACTCGCCCATGCGCTTCTCCAGGTCTGGCAGCAGGAACTGGCTGTGAAACTCGTTGATGGAGCTGATGTTGGAGAAGATGTTCTTCACCACGTCCTCCGGAAACGTGCCTTTCTTAGCCTCCTCCGTCAGCCTGGCGCAAAACACCTGCAGGGCACGATGACATCATCACAGCCAGATCACACCGCCCTCAACGATGTCAAACAAACACCAAACATCTTCCTTCAACTACAGTACCAACCACAAATGTGTTGTACGAACTGTAAAGGCCAGTTCAGTTTACCCCTGCCTCAACACTGTCCAACAAACACCAAACATTCTCCTGTTGGCGGTTGGGTTTAGAATGTTTGGAAAGATAACTGTCGTTTTCACACTGCCCCGACAAACACCGACAGGCACATCACACCAAACCGACACAATAAATGTTGACTGTTGGGAGTTCCCACCCTCCAGCCCATTGATGCCAGGGTCACAGGTTCAAATCCCCCCCTGCCCTGTACATGGACTCAAGCCTGTGGAGGGGTTTACTAGCCTGGTCCAACAGGTTCAGCCTGGTCACATAGGCCTTCTCAGTCTGCAGCAGCTCGTTGGCAATCTTGTACAGCTTCTGTTCGTTAGTCTCCTGGAGGAGAGAAGGAGGGGGAGGAGAAGGAGGGGATAGAGGAGAGAGGGAGGAGGAGAGGAGGAAGGGAGAAGGGAAAGAGGAGAGGAGAGGAGAAGGGGGGTTTATTCTAGTGGCACTGGGCTAGGCGAGAGGCTGGCCTGCCTGTCTGAAGGTCAGGTCTCCGGTCGTATCCATAGCTACTTCCCACATTGTACTCCTGCTACATTCTCATGCTTAACTGAGTTCCTGTTTGGTTAAAATGGGTGCTGGTAATGTTTCTTATTGGCTGGTAGGTGGCTTTTAACTCTGTGTAACTCGAAAAAGCTTTAGACTCGGCAGAAAACGTTCTCCCGTATGCCTGCGCCTCGTCAATGCATTGTATTTAGCGGGACAAGCTATACTTTACATCTCAGCGTGAAAAATACAAGGTGTAGCATGAGAGCGGGAGAAATGTTTGAAATGCTTGAGTCTCGCGACGAATGGGTGAGACTTGAGAGCCCTGGCTGTTTGGCTATTTATAAATGGCGGGTTTGCGCTGTGTGTTCCGTGTCGCGATTCTCTCTGACCGAATCAGTAACTTCCTTTGTAATCTGCAGAGTTTTTACATACTTCAGCTGGCTTGGAACCAGGTAGCCTACTAGCAAGCCGCCACCCCTCGATCCTCGCTGTAATGCTTGGTCTACTTTGTATTAGGTCTATGCCTACTAGGTACCAGATTGTGGAACAGTGGAAAAGAGCCATAACTCACAAGAAACAGACATACTGACGAGTCAGGGAGTACAGAGTGTAGTGTGGAGAGTGTGTGTGTATCTACTGTGTGTGTGTGTGTGTGTATCTACTGTGTGTGTGTGTGTGTGTATCTACTGTATGTGTGTGTGTGTGTATCTACTGTATGTGTGTGTGTGTGTATCTACTGTATGTGTGTGTGTGGTAGGGGTGGGCTCTCAGGACAGGAAATGAAAGGGTGGAAGAGGGGAAATGACACCAGTGAACCAAGACAGAGGCTGTGCTGACGCATGTGTCTGCCAGTCTCACCTACGCACACACACACACACACACGTACACGCACACACACACACACACACACACACTGGCATATACACACACTCTCACCACCTCTACACGTCCAGTTGAACCTTAGATCTCCAGTCAGTTAATCCCTTTAACAGTTTAGGAGTTAATGTAAGGACACAACACCATCGACACATATGACTGCATTACTGTAACACATAACTTCACCACAACTCTATTTGATGTTTTAACTGACACCACTCTCAACTCCCCACCCTGAATTCACACGAAACAAACTATCACACTTTCGACCACATACCAACTACTGTTTAACTGACAGACACTAACAAACCTACTGGACCCTCAGTTTGCTGTGAACACAGTTATGGATTCACTCACAGACGGCATTTGCAATACCTAAAACAATTGTTTGAAGTAAGACTGTTGTAAATAAGTGGTGACATTTGAGATTGAAGCAAATGGACAGCAGTCTTAGACAAAGCTAACCAGTCTCTCTACAGTCAGGAGTTATAGGGGTCATATAGCGGCCAAACCACTCTCTAGAGAGAGTAAGTGTAGAATGAACTCAGCTGTTGAGAGCTTTTGACATCTGTTCAGACCTTTACTGAAAATAACCCCCTACGCACACACACACGCACGCACACACACAATAGGCTGCAGCACTGTTTAGGGCTACTGACTGATGAGGCAGGAAGAGCCTGCAGATCTGGGCCTGGTAATGGGGCCTGGGGCATGTGACACGCACCGTCTAGATACACATGGTACAGGGGTGCTACGAGAGTAAGACCTGAAGCCAGGCAAGGCTAACTCAGATCACGTCAGGCCGCTTACGTCAGGAGTCTTCCTCTTAGCAAACACGAACAGTTATATTTCTGATAGTCAGTCTGCCAGTCAGTCAATCAGCCAGCTAGCTAGTCAGTCGGTCAGCTAATGAGTCATAAGACAATTGGTCAGTCAGTCAGCCATATAATCAGTCAGTCAGCTAGTCACTCATCCACTCAGACAGCAACACCACAAACAGAAGACACACCAACAACATTTGAAAAGCTTAGCAGGTCAACCTGCCGCTAGGGTTACCTTCTGTTCCGGCTTCCCCTCATCCACAGCCTGCTCGGGTGGCGTTCTCTCCACGGGCTCCCCTCCCCCCTCCCCAGAGGGGGGGTCTGGACCCGTCCTGTCTGTGTGCGTGAGGGGGTCGTCTCCTCCCCGCTCCGTAACCCCGTCCCTCATGTCTCCATTCACCAGGACGGCCTCGGCCAGCCTCTTTGCTCCACCAGCCTCCCCGTCCTCCCCCACCTCCATCCGGGCTACCACCCCGTTAGCGGCTGGCTTGTCGACATCGCTTGGCGTGCCCGGGCCTGGGCCCGGTGCCGGCTGCTCCTGGACCTTGGGCTGGTTCTGCCGGTGCTGGGGAGGGTGGTGGAGGCGGTGAGCAGGGCTGCTGTTGGCTGACTTGCTGATCTGTTTGTGCGGAGGGTGAAGGCCTTCCTTCTTGCCGTCTGATAGGCTGGGGGAGAGAGGAAGGACAAGAGGAAGTCAGAGATGTGACGGCCGGTGGAAGGGTGAGGCTGGGGGGAGAGGAGGGGGAGAGAGAAAGATGAAGAGCACGGGTTCGCCGGTAGCGGTGAGAGAGACAGAAAGAGAGACAGAGAGAGAGACAGAGAGAGACAGAGAGAACTGAGAGGGGGGCAGCCGTGTGCGTCTTCGAAAGATAAAAATAAACGGAGATGCACAAACTTCCCGTCTTGTGGGGCCGCACTGAGCATGTGCAGAGGAAGTCTGAGTGTGTAGGGGCAGGGGAGGAGTGAAAGAAGAGGGGGGAGGAGGAGGAGAGCTGAAGCACCGGCCCCCAGAGAGACCCTGCTGCCCTACTTCTATACACACACACACACACACCTCTTCCTTCCTACATTAACAAGGTGAAAATACCTTAGACAGTACAACATTTGACACAGAATACAGTACTACTACACACACGGCCACCAGATAATAGCATATCCTGCAGTTTATCCAGCTGTTTCCCTGTGTGACCCACCTGCCCTGCTTGATCACCTGCTCACACAAGCTGCAGTACCCAGCCTTGGGCTGCCATGGCCCTGCCCTGTGTGTTCATGTACTGTGTTTCTTTTCTTTTTTTTTCAACCTTACCTCACTACTCATTTCTCAAAGACACACACACACATACCCACTGGCAACTTAGAATGTTCCTGTCAAACATGTGTATCAATAGAGGAACTACCAAGGCTGGTCTGTTTACGTAATGAAAAACAGCCACTCAGACTTACCTCCAGGAGAACACAACACAGCCCCCGCAAGGTCACCACAACACGGTTTGACACCAAACACAGAAGCACCAAAGTGACACATGAACGTTCTGGTAAACACAAAGCTGTGCTGGGTCGATCTGATAAACACAAAGCTGTGCTGGGTCGATGTGATAAACACAAAGCTGTGCTGGGTCGATCTGGTAAACACAAAGCTGTGCTGGGTCGATCTGATAAACACAAAGCTGTGCTGGGTCGATGTGATAAACACAAAGCTGTGCTGGGTCGATCTGGTAAACACAAAGCTGTGCTGGGTCGATCTGGTAAACACAAAGCTGTGCTGGGTCGATCTGGTAAACACAAAGCTGTGCTGGGTCGATCTGGTAAACACAAAGCTGTGCTGGGTCGTCGTGCGGAGGGAAATACCGCAGGAAACCCTTATGGAGGGCAGAGTTCATTTGTCAAATCAGAACCTTTAGTTCATCACTTCCTCCTGGCTTCCTCTTCATATTTTAAGTCCTCTCAGTCATTCGCAGCAGAGAGGAGAGGCTGCTGAAACGAACGAACCAAACGGCACACAGTACGTGGCTCCGCAGGTGATGTGGATGAAGCATAAGCAAAACAATGCGGAACCCTCGTCTTGTGTTCTAGAACAGCCTACTACATACTTCTACCGTGTCTGTGTAGCCAAGCTGGGATGTGGAACAATCTTGAAACCTCACTGACCTGTTAAAACACTGAGAGTGATAAAGTAAAGCCCTTCTCTGATCGGTTGAGGACAGTTTAAGGGCTTGTGGGGAGGCAGAACCCCTGTTATTGCCGTAAGTCTTCCCTCCACACATGAATGAACTTGGGAATGATCTTACCATTACATCCTGTAAGTCTTGGTCAGTACTGAACCCCAACAGGAACAGACTCATTGTAAGTGTGGAGGGTCTCTTCCAGGATGAGCCGGGCTAATCCCATAGCTAGCTGGAGGCCCAGAGACTGGACTGGGATAGTTTACACTGGAGCACCAAACTGGTCAAGCTACAGTAGCATCAGGACAGAGGTTTAGTCCCTGGGAGTTTAAAACTGGTATTTCTGTATATCTCTTTCTTTTATCTTTTAACTTTGACCAGCATGCCTGACTGAACCGTTCAGCCTCACCAAGTCGGGCCCCGTGTGGTTTACCTGAACCCCTATGCTCCCTGGTGACAGACTGACTTGGCTCCGGCAAAGTCACTGTGCTGATTTGCCCTGGTCTGCCCTGGTCTGCCCTGCCCTGCCCTAGCCTGCCCTGGTCTGGTCTGCCCTGCCCTGCCCTAGCCTGCCCTGGTCTGGTCTGCCCTGGTCTGGCCTGGTCTGGTCTGGTCTGCCCTGCCCTAGCCTGCCCTGGTCTGGCCTGGCCTGGCCTGGCCTGGCCTGGTCTGGCCTGCCCTGGTCTGGCCTGCCCTGCCCTGGTCTGGCCTGGCCTGGTCTGGCCTGGTCTGGTCTGGCCTGCCCTGGTCTGGTCTGCCCTGGCCTGGTCTGGTCTGCCCTGGCCTGGTCTGGTCTGCCCTGGTCTGGTCTGCCCTGGCCTGGCCACTCTGTCAGCTCTTTGTGTGGCCTCAAGTCTCCATCCAACCAGTTCCTGTATCAGCAGCCCCCACAACAAGGACAGCATTGTTTCCAGCCCTCGTTAATGATGCTCCAGCTCAGGAACCAGCCTGCTCCAGCAGCTGCTGCTGCCAGAAACACCCCCTCATCCCTGGGACTGGTTGGGACGCGAACCCCTAACCCTCCATCTAGGGCCGTACCACAAGGGATGATGCCTTACTGCAACGGCCCGGGTTCAAATATGACCCGGGCCATTCACTGCACGTCTTGCCCTCTCTCTCTTTCTGCCTTTTTCGTGTCATACTTTCACACTCCAATAAAGCACAACAATCTCACAAAATACACCTTAGAAAACAGAAGCCCCTCCATCTAGACTGGACATTGCAGATCCCTATTCCCGCCAGTTCACGCCCGGCACGCAGCTGGTGTTTTCACCAGCTCATCCTTCCATAACACTAATCACCAGTCGCCTTCTGCGACTAGCAGAGCTGGATCTAGCCCTGAACACACCCAGGACCCCCAACGTGAAAGCAGCGTGCAGTGAACAGACCTTACCTTGTTCTTTTACCCATCTACTTCCTTCCCCAGGCTGCGTACCACCGAGACAAGCTGGACTCAGTCTCTCCTCCAGTTCAAATCTCCCAGGTCATTCATCCAAGGCTCGCGCTCAACTTGTTAAACTCAAGTTCATCTGCCCTGCTCTCTCTCTTTCTCTTCCGTGCTTCTCCGGAGGTGTCCAAGGCTGCATATGACTGGCTAAGCTGAAGTGCAGTGGGCGTTCTAAAATGGACTTCTGCTATTGCTTGATAGGAAATGTTAGGCAAGTATGTCCTTGTATGTTTACAACACTGGTGACCGTAAATGACGAGTGTCTTTCAGCCTTAAATGATTCCATTCTGCTCCACACACACACACACACACACACACTCAACTAAGCTTGTTTCTTACAGGACATATTATGTCTGTAGTTTCCGCCCTGGGAACCACCTGTAAATCCAACCACTGACCACGTGACCCACACTCACTCTGTGCTCGGCTACGCCCCCTGCTCTGTACTCTACCTGTTCTCCTCGAAGCGGCTGATGAGGTTGGACACCTTGGAGGCTTTGTCCCGGCCTCGGCCCACCAGGCCCCCTCCTCCCCTATCCTCCATACCGGCCTTCAGGCTTGTGTTCTGGGCTCGGCCCAGCGGGGGGCCAGGCTGTGTCACCGGGCTCTGGAGGTGGGCTGGCTTGGGAGGCACTGAGGGGAACGACACAAGTCAGAGGTCAGGGGTCAGGGGTCAAGACCAGCTTTTTTGGTTTTATATCAGGGCTTTCTTCAAGGAACCCCTTAGTGATTGACTTTGTCGAGCTCAAACTGACTGGAGCCTTGAACGCAGGCCCTCGCCAGAACTGTGCAGCAGAGGTTGGTGGAGTTGTGATGTCCACATGCGAACACAAGGGGGCAGCACAGACTGCTACCTAAAAAACAGCTCAATCCCAGGCATGTCCACAGCTGTCCAACAACACGTCACCTAAGGAACCTTTGGCTGGTCTGAGGTGCAGTCCATGAGATGTGCAGGCCGTATCGAACACTTTGTTATGCCTTTGTCCTGTCTCCTCTTATGATTGACAGGATCCTACAAGCTGTGCTGGGCAGAGCAGTCATGTCTGGTGAATGATTCACTCAGATCAAATAGAACAGGACTGCAGCAGAACGACAAGGTTTCATGTCCTTGGTCAGTCAGTCAATACACATTATATAACCTCTCTCTCGCGCTCTCTCTCTCCTTCTTTCTCTTTCTTTCTCTCTGTCTCTCTTGCTCTCTCAACAGACAGTGAGATGTTCAGTTTGAGACTTGTATAGTGTTTCGCGTTTCAGACAGGGCTGGACAGTACCTTGTGGTTTGTGTATCTGCAGTGTGACAGTACCTTGTGGTTTGTGTATCTGCAGTGTGACAGTACCTTGTGGTTTGTGTATCTGCAGTGTGGGCCTGTAGGCCAAGCCTGTTCCATTGACCCTTTCCCTGCTCCTCCCACTGCTCCTGCCTGAGCGTCTGGACCTCTCCCTGGGGGGGCTGGGGGCAGAGGGACTGGTGCTCAGGGCTGGCGGGACACGGACACACAGGAGAGGGCAAAGGTCAGATTCTCAGTGTCTCAAAATAGTTAAAAACTTGGGTCAAAGAACAGAATCTTTATTAGTCAGCCACCAGTGACACAATCCCTGGACATTACTCATAATGATACAGGATACAAGATTAAATTTAAATTAAATTAAAATAAGTCCTTGGTTACAAACCCCCTCCTGTGTACAGAGCACCTCTCCCCCACACACAGCAACAGAATAGAGATAGAAAGTGAGAAGACAGGATTTTGTTAGTACTGTAGTTAGTACTGCGCTGTACAAGACAATGAAGCAATTGTTCTTTGCGACAGGAAGTAGCTCAACCTCACTTCCTTCTAGTAGGTTCTGTTTATGGGATTTCAGATTTAGCTAAGCATGACAGACAAGAGACAGACAGACAGACAGACAGACAAGAGACAGACAGACAGACAGACAGGAGACAGACAGACAGACAAGAGACAGACAGACAGGAGACAGACAGACAGGAGACAGACAGACCAACAGACAGACAGACAGACAAGAGACAGACAGACAGACAGACTGCAACATCACAGGCCCAAAGCCTCATGACCTCTGGCCCTCCACACACACTGGTCAGTTCTACTATCCTATCATTTCTTCTCAGCTTCTTACCAATTACGGTAAAACCTCCATATATGGTGTGATCCTATCAGGACCAAGCAGATGGAGTCATTATCTGAACACAGGCTGAGCACAGGACTGTATAAACCCATTAACATGTAAACATTAAACAACTGTCACACACTCTGCCATGACACGTCTTTAAGCAGCTGGGTTCATTGTCTAGAGTCCATTATCTCTCAGAGGATGAGGCTAAGCCAGTGAGGAGGGCAGTTGGCCATTTAACACATACGGCTCGCCTGTAAAGGAGAATATAAAAAAATTAAAAATAAATCTTGGCCTTTTTTCAACTGAGACAGTTGAGATAGACAGTAAATGTTGAGTGACGGAGACAGCGGAAGACATGGAAAAACGTCCTGGGCCGGATTTGAACCTGTGTCGCTGCGTCAGGACTTCATTAAACGCGCCACCAGAACGCCCCGAGATGGAAGCCTCACCCCTGGGACCAGACAGGCGCTCTTCCCCAACCACAGCCTCTATACCAGGGGTCTCCAACTGCAGCCTCTATACCAGGGGTCTCCAACTGCAGCCTCTATACCAGGGGTCTCCAACTGCAGCCTCTATACCAGGGGTCTCCAACTGCAGCCTCTATACCAGGGGTCTCCAACTGCAGCCTCTATACCAGGGGTCTCAGACTGCAGCCTCTATACCAGGGGTCTCCAACTGCAGCCTCTATACCAGGGGTCTCCAACTACAGCCTCTATACCAGGGGTCCCCAACCGCAGCCTCTATACCAGGGGTCTCCAACTGCAGCCTCTATACTAGGGGTCTCCAACTGCAGCCTCTATACCAGGGGTCTCCAACTGCAGCCTCTATACCAGGGGTCTCCAACTGCAGCCTCTATACCAGGGGTCTCCAACTGCAGCCTCTATACCAGGGGTCTCCAACTGCACCCTTTATACCAGGGGTCTCCAACTGCAGCCTCTATACCAGGGGTCTCCAACTGCAGCCTCTACACCAGGGGTCTCCAACTGCAGCCTCTATACCAGGGGTCTCCAACTGCAGCCTCTATACCAGGGGTCTCCAACTGCAGCCTCTATACCAGGGGTCTCCAACTGCAGCCTCTATACCAGGGGTCTCCAACTGCAGCCTCTATACCAGGGGTCTCCAACTGCAGCCTCTATACCAGGGGTCTCCAACACTAACCCTCCCTGTAGGTTCAGGCTCCAACCCTAATCTAGCATACCTGATTCGAATCATCAGCTTCTTAACTTGGGTTGGAGTAAAAACCTACAGAAGGGTGGCTCTCCGAGAACAGGCTGGAGCCCCTGTCTCTACCTCATGAACTTGGAGACATAACACTTCGTCATAACGCCTCAGGACCTTGTCTGTGTCTGTCAGAGTCTCCCAGCCTCATTCTGCTCTCTCTCGTGGTCCCAGACACCACCCTCCACACCAGTCCCTCAATTCAATTCAATTTCAATTCAATTCCAGTGTATTGTCCTATGTACAGTATACAGAAGTATACAAGTACAATGAAAAGGTTTGTGCCACTGAGCAACCTACAACAGTGCAGTTTTTAATAATCAAACAGTAATTAATAATCAAACAGTAATTAATAATCAAACAGACAGTAAAGGACAATAATAACAAGGAAAGATAAGAGATAAGATAATAATAATAATAGTAATAATACAAATAAAAACAAAACAATATGATACACAATACTCACCGACCAATGCAATGAAACAAGTGCAAGGTGTTTATGGTAAGTGCAAATGTGCAAAGTCTAAGCAGGGCAGTACAGTACTCAGACTGTAAAGTGGTGACGTGCAGGAAGGAGGTGGGGCAAGTCCTTCCTCAACAGCTCAGTGGAAACATGTATGTTTGTATATAAATAGCGTGTGTTTGTATTTACTGTAAAGCCACTGAAGCCACAAACCTCCTCTCATCTCCAGGGCCGTTTCATTTCTCTGCGTAGCTTTCATCACACCCAATCTACGAACATTAAACGCAAAGCAACACACACCCCTCTCTAGGTGGCTATTCATACATGCCGGTACAGTGTTTATTCTTACCGCTATGCAGTAATTAGCGGCAAAACGCAGCTTCGAAACAGAGAGTCTCAGTCGAGTCTCACAGTCCGCTCCGGAGGAGAGGCTCTCCGAACATGGTCTGGGGTTTCTGGGTAAATTTAACGCTGGTTCTCGGGAATGAGCACGATTATGAGCTTGGCTTCTACCCACATCCACATTAAAAGGAGCCCAGCATTTTTTGGGACTTCGTATCAGGGGGAAAACCTCCACGCCAACCTCGAAGGCCATGCATACACACACACACACGCCCACACGCATACAGACCCACACAAACACACACGCATACACACCCACACACACACACCCCTTCTCATTAAAACCCATCTTACTATAGCTCCCTATGCAAATCAGCAGCCAGCGCCCTGGCTAAAGGGAAGCATGTGGACATTAAGTGGTTAGCTGGGCGGCACAAAGGAGGCATTCTGGGACGTTTCAGAGCCACACTTGGAGCCTCTCATTCAGTACTGTCTCTGGAGACCTCTGGGGGAGGGGCCTGTCCTCAACTGTGTGTGTCGATATGTGTGTGTGTGTGTGTGTGGTTGATTTGAGGAGGGGGGGTTCACAAACACACATACACACACACTTATATTCAAACCAGACGGACAACCTGAGATTGGTGTCTTGCTGTGTATGATATCAAACAAGACCTAGAATACAACAGCCACAGCATATAGATGTTCAGAACACCAACAGTGACACACACGCCTGTACAGCACATACACACCTCAGTGTGACTACACACACACACACACACACACACACACAGCCCACGCTACCTGACAGGAACACCTGGATTCAGTTTCAGTCTTGGTCATCTGACGTGACAGCTAACAGCTCCTGTCCGGTACAGTTGGCGTATATGTCAACCGTACTGTATCCTGTGATGCAGGACTTGTAACTCCTGGATACCGCCATGCCTCCATTTGGACAAAAAAACTTCACATGCTTCACTCACAACGCAAGGTGATGGCTACCATGGCAACCGCCCTTCATCCAGGAACTTAATAATATTGGAATACAGAGCAGGGAGGACTGCAGTCCACAGACAGCAGCAGCAGTTAGTCATCAGCCAGGTGATAATATTGATCGGTCTTCTGAAGTTGTGACGCAAATTATTTTTTGAAGGGTTTCGATTAGTCTGCATCAGCCTGCCGCCTACAACACTGAGAAGAAAGCAAAGTCATACTAGACTCCAAAGACACTCTGATGAGAAGAGGAGCAGGGAGAGGGAGAGGAGGAAGAAGAGGACAAAGAGGAAGAGGCAGAGGAGGAGGAGGAGAAGGAGGAGGCCAAAGAGGAGGAGGAGGAGGGTGAAGATCAGTCTTCCATTCTCCTACACCATCTTTCTATGCTAGAATGATGATGCATTTCGCAACAGAGACCCATCTCTGGCCTGCCTCGCCCTCTCTCTCACTACCTCACACACATACACTCTCTCTCTCCCTCTCTCTCTCTCTCTCTCTCTCTCTCTTTCTCTCTCTCTCTCTCTCTCTCTCTCTCTCTCTCTCTCTCTCTCTCTCTCTCTCACTGCTTCTGAGAAGAGGGAGTTTGTTTACAAGCAAGCCCTGAGAGAATGTATCAATCTAACAACCACTTTCTCCCTGTAATCAGGGAAAAACAGAGCTGCCTTCACCTCAGCGAGATAGAGAGGAGCGAGAGGGAGTGTGAGAGGAGCGAGAGGGAGGGAGAGAGGGAGGAACAGCAAAGAAAACGCTATGCGTCTTAAAATAGCTCCTATCTTTTTTTTTTTCTGCAAACTTATTATGTATCAGTATATCCACATTCTGAAACATCTCATGTTGGAAGCTGATGTTTTCCTTAAGTTTCAGTGTTTTAATGCAGGTAGACAGACACGAGGACTTTTTTTTGGTGTTGTCTGCACAGTACGCAAGCGGTGTCAGGTGACTGTGTGAAGATGTGAGAGACATGGGTGGCAGAACATGCTAGAATGCCAGACAGGTCTTTGCCAGTAAGTGTTTTCTATTTCCGTCTATGGTGACTTTTGGTTCTGTTGTCCTCCTTTTCCCTGTTATCTTTCTCTCACTCCCCTCCACCTCTCACCCACCTCTCATCCTCTTCCTCGTCTCCCCAGTGTCAGTCACGTGGGCTCGTTCTCAAGCACAGGTTTGTTCTTTTTCTGCCTGCCTGTCTGCCTGCCTGCCTGCCTGCCTGCCTGCCTGCCTGCCTGTCTGCCTGCCTGCCTGCGACACAAAGAAGAGTGTCTTCATTGCCTGATTCTCTTAAAAAGCCTCTAACTACGTCTTCACTATAAACCCCAAAATAGATCAGATCCACAAGCCCCCACAAGCCCCCCCCCCCTCCTCCCCCTGCCCAGTCCCTCTGCTCACATGCAACGCAAACAGACTTCCCAACAGAATCCGTGTGGGACTGAAATGGCCTTGGTCGTCACTCTGGGTGATTTCCAACACGAGGAGCAGGTATGAAGACACAGGAAAATGAGAGAGAGAGGGGGGCATTGAGAGAGGTTAAGCGTGAACTAAAGTCGATGCCACCTAACCTAAGTGTCTCTGTGGCCTTCACGTAGATAACAACGTTGTTTGTGGTCGTAAAACAATGTCAACGTCACATTCCGAGAGGGCAAAGAATGTCCTCAGAGAGAACACATCCAGACCTAAAGAGAGTCATCAGAGGGAACACATCCAGACCTAAAGAGAGTCCTCAGAGGGAACACATCCAGACCTAAAGAGAGTCCTCAGAGAGAACACATCCAGACCTAAAACACCAGCAAGCTTGAATCATCCCTCTGCAGAACCAGTTTGTTTGAGCCTTATCCTAGGCTAGGGGGAACATTCCAGAGGAGAGCTTGAAGTTTCAGAGTGACGCAGTGTGAGATGGGGTAGGGACATTTTCACCCCGCTCTCTCTGGAAGTGGTTTCTGCGGTCTGCCTCTACCTGGTTTAGATTCTACAAACAACCTCGAGGGTTAGGGTTAGGGTACAACCTCAAGAACAGCATCAACAAAACCACACTCATCCTCTAGCGCAATACACCATGGAGAACGTGAGTGAGAGAAAGAGAGAGAGGGTGGTGCAGATAGAGTAACTGACACAGAGTGACAATGGAGCTTGGGTTAAGTTAAAGTCAATGGAGGTGAACTCACCCGACGTCTCAGGCAGCTAGATAGAGGAGGAGGGAGAGAGGTGAGGAGAGGTGGCAGATTTCTCCCAGAGACAGAACGTCTGTCAGAAGGACCCCGTCAGCCTGAGTCTTCTACTGCCTCTGCCGCTCTGCCTTACGACTCACCAACGAGACTCCTCCCTCACACCAAACATGCATACCCCCCCCCCCCCTCTCTCTCTCTGTTCCTCTCCGTCTGCAAACTTCTCTAACTGTCACGTTATCTCTCTATGTCAATTTCTCTCTCTCTTGGTCACTCTCTCTGTCTGGGTGTCTCTCTCTCTGTAAATGTCTCTCTCTCTCTCTCTCTCTCTCTCTCTCCCTCTCTCTCTGTCCCTTTATCTCTCTTGCTGTATCTCTCTATCAATTTCTCTCTCTCCCTGTCACACTCTTTGTCACTCTTTTTTCCTGGCAGCCAATCCAAGCCGAGTGAAGGCAGAATGAACACACACACACACACACAGCCCAGTTAGGCCCCCCTCATTCAGAGAGGAGAGAGGTGGACCCAAACTTTACAGAGAGCCTACGTTCCATCTGGAATCGTTACACCGATGAAACATCTTCCACCAACAGGTCGAATTTCGATCAATAAAAATCAAACACTCTCTCTCTTGGAAGTCGCTTTGGATAAAAGCGTCTGCTAAATGAATAAATGTAAATGTAAACACATGTTTTGGTTTCCTTGATCTTATTCTTACTGTAATACAGTTGAGAGTCAGAGAGCTGAGATGAGTGGTCAGATACATACTTTCCACATCCGAGAGATTTAAATGTTTACCAAATTCCTCTCGCTCCAGCATTTGATCTGATTTATTTTAATCTTTAATCTTGTTGTGAAAGGAAGGATAGGGCAGGGGGGGGGGCATGCAGAAGCCGTTTACGTTCACGTCTGTTTACCATCCTAGTGAGGAATCACTCCCATTCAAAACCGTTGGTTCTCTAACCACAACTCTCAATGTAATTCTAAACCTCATACTCATTTCTAGCCACCTAGAATTAACATCGGAAGTTGAGGAGCAAAAAAAGAAAGGTTTTTCTTAGTTTACTATCCTTCTGGGTGCTTCTGGTCAAGACCACACACATAAACACACACCCCGACACACACTGTTTATAATAGCTGGTTTGTCTCATGCTGATTTATTACTGTAAGCTACAACGTGTGCTAAAAGTAGCGTTTAAACACGCGGTCATACCACCTAGCACTTCAGGAAATCTACAGGGCAACTTTGAGGAGTTCAGAGAAATGAAGATTCCTTCCTTATAACTAGACCTGTCTGGCTTCATTCCATTCCTCTCTGCAGGTTTCACCAGGAATGTTTTAGACCAACACCTGTCCCACTGCAACAATGCATGGATTGTACTGCATGACGGAAGGACTAGCTCGACTTAGAACTTTTTCTTGATACAAGTAGCTTACTTACTGTGTCTAGTATTTACTAATATGTAGTATTTACTAGTATGTAGTATCTACTAGTACGCAAAAACACAGGTCAACATCTAGGGCTATACCTAGTTTACCTACTTTATCTTAATTTAAGATTCGTATATGTTTAGTGTTTTGCACCTCTCTGCCACAGTAAATTCCGTGTTTGTATAACATACATGGAGAAATAACCGAATTCTGATTCTGATTCTAGTTAAGATATCCCAATTACAGCATGTCTGTCCGTGTGTGTGCTTGTGTGTGTGTGCACATGTGTGCGTGTGCACATGTGTGCGTGTGTGTGTGTCTTGAGGGTTAACACCAGTACACTGGGACACAGATAGGCCAGATGATTCAGTCCTCCACACAGGCAGACTGACTTTCCGGATTAAACCGCTCTATAGAACCTTCCAGACTTTCTTCGGATTATCCCTGTCTCATCCCTTAATCCAGCCAAGCGCCCTCTCAGCATGGGGACCACAGCCAGGGGGACAGAGCTCCCCTCCCCTTGAATGCTGGATGAATGTTGGATGAATGTTGGATGAATGTTGGATGAATGTTGGATGAATGCTGGATGAATGTTGGGTGAATGTTGGATGAATGTTGGACCAATGTTGGATGAATGCTGGATGAATGTTGGGTGAATGTTGGGTGAATGTTGGGTGAATGTTGGATGAATGTTGGATGAATGCTGGATGAATGTTGGGTGAATGTTGGATGAATGTTGGATGAATGTTGGGTGAATGTTGGATGAATGCTGGATGAATGTTGGGTGAATGTTGGGTGAATGTTGGATGAATGCTGGATGAATGTTGGGTGAATGTTGGATGAATGTTGGGTGAATGTTGGGTGAATGTTGGGTGAATGTGCCTAACTGGCTCGGCGCCCTGGCACACGCTCTTTACGCATAAAATTCACCGTGAAACAGAAATCCCAAGTCAAGCTAGCTTTGACTTAACTATTCAGACAACACAGATGTGGGAAAAGGTAGGAGTGTAATACAATGACAGACACATACACCCACACAAACAACACAAACACACACACAGAGCAATTTAAACTGAGAGGCAGAAACAACGTCAGGCCACTGTAGTCTTGAGCAGGAGGAGGAGGGTTAAGATAGCCATAGAACAAAGACGAGAGAGAGAGAGAGAGAGAGAGAGAGAGAGAGAGAGAGAGAGAGAGAGAGAGAGAGAGAGAGAGAGAGAGAGAGAGAGAGAGAGAGAGAGAGAGAGAGAGAGAGAGAGAGAATTTAAACGAGAAATTAAGGATATCTCTGGGCGAAGGGCCGACTGCAAGCCTTGCCGCTAGATATGTCTCTCAATGTCACAACCTGAGGGACAGTGAACCAACCCTGTACAACTGTTAAAACCTGTCTGTATATTAACAAGCATTTATGTGTTACTGTTACTCTTACTATGCTACTGTTATAGTATACTACCATATTATTATTGTTATAATGTAAATGCTATGATACATATATTACTGTAAAATGTCCTTTCAATATGGACTGCTTTGGCAATACTGCTCAACCCGAACTGTCATGCCAATAAAGCATTCTGAACTGAACTGAACTGAGAGAGAGAGAGAGAGAGAGAGAGAGAGAGAGGTGATATCCTATCTACCTTCAGCGTGTTCAATCTTCACACCAACACACGCCTCCTCATCAGTGTTCTTCTGGAAGCAGCTGGCCTTGCCTTTCCTCTCTGAAACACATGAACACACACACACACATTGTCAGACACAGAGCCAACTGGAGAACCACACACACTGTCATACACAATGAGAGTGCAGATGAAACACAAAACAACGGACTCCGGGCGCAAAGCTCTGAACCTGATCTGAGGGTACCAGAGAGCACAGACACCCTTACTACCACACTACCTCTGAGCAGACCACACTACAGCCTCCCTCCCTCTGAGCAGACCACACTACAGCCTCCCTCTGAGCAGACCACACTACAGCCTCCCTCTGAGCAGACCACACTACAGCCTCTCTCTGAGCAGACCACACTACAGCCTCTCTCTGAGCAGACCACACTACAGCCTCTCTCTGAGCAGACCACACTACAGCCTCCCTCCCTCTGAGCAGACCACACTACAGCCTCTCTCTGAGCAGACCACACTACAGCCTCCCTCTGAGCAGACCACACTACAGCCTCCCTCCCTCTGAGCAGACCACACTACAGCCTCCCTCCCTCTGAGCAGACCACACTACAGCCTCCCTCCCTCTGAGCAGACCACACTACAGCCTCCCTCCCTCTGAGCAGACCACACTACAGCCTCCCTCCCTCTGAGCAGACCACACTACAGCCTCCCTCCCTCTGAGCAGACCACACTACAGCCTCCCTCCCTCTGAGCAGACCACACTACAGCCTCTCTCTGAGCAGACCACACTACAGCCTCCCTCTGAGCAGACCACACTACAGCCTCCCTCTGAGCAGACCACACTACAGCCTCCCTCTGAGCAGACCACACTGCAGCCTCCCTCTGAGCAGACCACACTACAGCCTCCCTCTGAGCAGACCACACTACAGCCTCCCTCCCTCTGAGCAGACCACACTACAGCCTCCCTCTGAGCAGACCACACTACAGCCTCCCTCTGAGCAGACCACACTACAGCCTCCCTCCCTCTGAGCAGACCACACTACAGCCTCCCTCTGAGCAGACCACACTACAGCCTCCCTCTGAGCAGACCACACTACAGCCTCCCTCCCTCTGAGCAGACCACACTACAGCCTCCCTCCCTCTGAGCAGACCACACTACAGCCTCCCTCCCTCTGAGCAGACCACACTACAGCCTCCCTCCCTCTGAGCAGACCACACTACAGCCTCCCTCCCTCTGAGCAGACCACACTACAGCCTCCCTCCCTCTGAGCAGACCACACTACAGCCTCCCTCCCTCTGAGCAGACCACACTACAGCCTCCCTCTGAGCAGACCACACTGCAGCCTCCCTCTGAGCAGACCACACTACAGCCTCCCTCTCTCTGAGCAGACCACACTACAGCCTCCCTCTGAGCAGACCACACTACAGCCTCTCTCTGAGCAGACCACACTACAGCCTCCCTCTGAGCAGACCACACTACAGCCTCCCTCCCTCTGAGCAGACCACACTACAGCCTCCCTCTGAGCAGACCACACTGCAGCCTCCCTCTGAGCAGACCACACTACAGCCTCTCTCTGAGCAGACCACACTACAGCCTCCCTCTCTCTGAGCAGACCACACTACAGCCTCCCTCTGAGCAGACCACACTACAGCCTCCCTCTGAGCAGACCACACTACAGCCTCCCTCTGAGCAGACCACACTACAGCCTCCCTCCCTCTGAGCAGACCACACTACAGCCTCCCTCTGAGCAGACCACACTACAGCCTCCCTCTGAGCAGACCACACTACAGCCTCCCTCTGAGCAGACCACACTGCAGCCTCCCTCTGAGCAGACCACACTACAGCCTCCCTCCCTCTGAGCAGACCACACTACAGCCTCCCTCCCTCTGAGCAGACCACACTACAGCCTCCCTCCCTCTGAGCAGACCACACTACAGCCTCCCTCCCTCTGAGCAGACCACACTACAGCCTCCCTCTGAGCAGACCACACTACAGCCTCCCTCTGAGCAGACCACACTACAGCCTCCCTCTGAGCAGACCACACTACAGCCTCCCTCTGAGCAGACCACACTACAGCCTCCCTCCCTCTGAGCAGACCACACTACAGCCTCCCTCTGAGCAGACCACACTACAGCCTCCCTCTGAGCAGACCACACTACAGCCTCACGGTCTGTCAGAACCAATTTAAGGTGAGAGAAAGGTTAACAGAGAGAGAGGGAGAGGGAGAGAGGGGGGGGGGGAGTGGGAGAACAAGAGAGGGTGAGAGAGAGGGAAAGACAGAGAGAGGGAGTGGGAAAAAGACAGTGAGAGAGGGGGAGATGGAGAGAGTGGGAAAGATACAGTATATATATATATATAGAGAGAGAGAGAGAGAGAGAGTGAAAGAGAGAGAGTGAAAGAGAGAGAGAGAGAGAGAGAGAGAGAGAGAGAGAGAGAGAGAGAGAGAGAGAGAGAGAGAGAGAGAGAGAGAGAGAGAGAGAGAGAGAGAGAGAGAGAGAGAGAGAGAAAGGGAGAGAGAGTGGGACAGAGAGAGATGACTCAGCATTTCCTCTCAAATCTGGTCCTCTCTGTGGATCTCAGACATGCAGCCAGAGATGCTGCTATTGGGGGCCAAACCTCCTCTGTGGGCAGCCGCTGGTCTGCTGATGTCTGAGAATGAGAGAAGCCCTCTTCAGCCCTCTGAGGGTGTAGTGAGACTGAGATATGGAGGGATCGCTCTCTGGGGAGGTCGTACATGAACAGAAAAGATTAAAGGGAAAATAGGGATGCTAGTAAAAACAATGTTGAGCTCACACAAGCAATCTCTTACACACACACACACACACACACACACACACACACAATTTCTCTCTCTCTCTCTCCCTCTCTCTCTCTCTCAGACACACAATAAAGGAAAAGCTCAGTGTGTGGGTGTATGTGTGTGTGTGGTGTGTGTGTGTGAGTGTAGGATGGGAGGACACGATATCCTGGCGTAGGGATTAAGCAGGGCTTTCTCTATTCACCATCTGGACTCCTCATGACAGGCATGCCTGCTGTTCCCCCTCCCTGTCTCTCTCTCCCTCTCCCCCTCCCTGTCTCTCTCTCCCTCTCCCCCTCCCTGTCTCTCTCTCCCTCTCCCCCTCCCTGTCTCTCTCTCCCTCTCCCCCTCCCTGTCTCTCTCTCCCTCTCCCCCTCCCTGTCTCTCTCTCCCTCTCCCCCTCCCTGTCTCTCTCTCCCTCTCCCTCTCCCCCTCCCTGTCTCTCTCTCCCTCTCCCTCTCCCCCTCCCTGTCTCTCTCTCCCTCTCCCTCTCCCTCTCCCTCTCCCTCTCCCCCTCCCTGTCTCTCTCTCCCTCTCCCTGTCTCCCTCTCCCTCTCCCCCTCCCTGTCTCTCTCTCCCTCTCCCCCTCCCTTTCTCTCTCTCTCTCTCTCCCTCTCTCTCCTCTCTCTACCTTTCTGTCTCTCTCTCACACACACACACAGAGAAAAGATATTTAGCAGAACATAACGTGTTCTGGTATAGAACTGCATATATCGAAGTGCCTACATACATAGACATACACTGCCAGATAATGTGACCCACAGCTCTTCTACTCTGCTATTGTTCCCTCTGGTGTGTGTGTGTGCGCGTCTAAAGGTGCAGGGGGAATGTGTCGCCATGGAAACTCGCCCACAGTCGGACATGAGGACAGAGAGTGGCCTCTCTGCATATCCCATGATGCCTCAGTGTGGGTAAAGTCTCCCAGACCGACCCAACACTTCCTCTTCCTGTCCCCACACTTCCTGTTTGCATACAGTTCCTGATTGGCCGGTTACTCTCAGCAGAGCTGTGATGGGGATGCTGGGCCGACTGCTCGTCAGTGGTTGGTCAGGACTGAGGGCGGTGAGTATCCTACCGTGACTAGAGTGATGGTACCGGCAGATCGCCATAGTGATCTGCTTGTGTGGATCCAAGTACTTCACATGACAAGGAACTTGTAACACTGTCTGCATGTGTGTGTGTGTGTGGGAGGGGGGGGGGGTGTGTTTGTGAGTGTGTAAGTGTGTGTTTGTGTTTGTGAAGTAAAACCACACTTTATTTTTACAGTTTCGCTATTAGACATGACTACTGAGTTACAGGCAAGATAGGATAAGATACAGTTCATCCCAAAATGGGGACATTTGGGACTCAAATTACTGTAATTAATAACTAACTGGTCTTAACTCAGACAAACATCTCTGTCTTTCTTTAACCACTCCTGTCATACCCCCACCCTCCCCATCAGACTGACCATAAACACAAGAGAAAGAGAGAAGTGGAGCTATAAATTCCTCTTACAGCCTGAGATACTAAACCGACACATCGTGTCTACATATTCACCTGATAGATGCTTCACTGATTCTGCACAGGAGCCATCTCTCACACATCACAACACAACGCATCACATCACAACACATTACATGACAACACCTACTGTACGTTCTCCCACCTCAAACTGGGTTCCACAAACCTGCTATCACACTTCACTGGAAAACAGCATAGAGGCATGAACAACATCATCTGTAAAGAGCCTTTCTGTCTGATGTCGACTAAAAATCTCTTTCTGAGGTAGGATATCATGTTTGATATCTCACGTGTGTGTGTCACAGCAGAATAGTACCAAGGTAGATATCTTGTGCGTGTGTGTTTGTGTGTCAGAACAGAATAGTATTTATGTAGTTCAGTCAACACACTCACGGGATTGATTTCACCACTTATTCACATACATAGGTTTAACTTTGTCGGAACGGATGTACATGGGGAAGCGCTCCCTGCCTTCACTGCAGCATGCATGACATGAGGCAGGGAGCAACAAGTTCAATCCCCCACGGGTAGGACAGACAGACAACACGGGGGAGAAGGGGATGGTGGTGGGTGGCAGCAGCGCAGAACACAAAGGTTAGCCAGGACAGGTGTGCGTGCATGTGTGCCACTTTCTAGCTCCGCCCATCAAGCTAAGACTCTGGGCTGAGAACACGGCGGTGGGTGATATGACGCACGCTGCCCGAGTGCCATGCCTGAACCTGCTTCGCTCATATATCTTATGTGTGTGTGTGTGTCACAACAGAATAGTACCAAGGTAGATATCTTATGTGTGTGTGTCAAAACAGAATAATACCTAGGTAGATATATTATGTGTGTGTGTGAACAATACCTGGGTAAATGTTTCTCCAGTCAGGTTGAGGTTTGCCCGTCAAGTGAGTCCTCCAATGTGAGCGATACATGGTCCAGCCTCACACACACACACACACACACACAAGCGCCAGACGATCCGATCCCAGTTCTACCTGAACCAGCCACAGTCCCCTCTTCTCGGCTCTATTCGTTCCAGCTCTTTCTTTACCCCGCTCCCTCTCCTTCGCTACCTTAGACCTGTTTACCCATTAGCCACTTTTACTGCCTGTAGCCGAGCAAACCGGTTTCCCTGACGACAGTCACCAGGTGGGGGGAGCAATGGGTGGGGAACAAGGGAGGGGGGGGGGGAGTAGCCGGGGGTGGCTGATGATTACTGTGACACGGTTTCAAAGCTGCTGTTACTGGTGTGTGTGGATGGCAGGCCTTCACACAGGCCGACTTAGAGGAACTACGGCTCTGACGCCCGTCATGCTGAGAGCACCCTGGGGCCACGGAACCACGACAGAACAAACGTCCTGTCGCCGTTTCCCTCTGACAAACACGCTCGGCTAGAACACGACGACAACCCTGTGCGGTTCTCTGCTGTTGCATCAACCCAGAATGATCCGGATCATTTCCTCATGCGTGGAGGAGGAAAATGAAGACGCTCACATTAGTACAGCAACATTATACCCAGTCACAGCTTTAGTCACAACACGCTGCAAAGTCTGGGGAATGTGTATGTGCATGGGTGTGATGAGTGTGAGTGAGTGTGTGTGTGTGTGTGTGTGTGTGTGATGAGCCCCTGTTCTGCTCGTCATCATGGCCACGTCCAGACTTCTGATAAGTGCATAATAAGGAAGTGATTCCAGGTAGGTCACCTGATAAGAGTCCAGTCAACACACCACCAGGGTGGAAAACACCACAGATACTCATAAACAGGAAGGAAGCGTTGTCATGGAGATGACATCCCAATGCCTCTTTTGGTATGAAACTGACAGTGGTTATGTGTGTGTAGGTGTGAGAGGGTATATATGTGTGTGTGTGGTGTGTTGTGTGTGGTGTGAGTGTGTGTGCGCGTGTGTGTGAGAAAACCAGGGTGTATAGTTGCGAAGTCGTGTGGTCACTGTGAAGATCAACATGGAGGACGTGAAAACAGCTGACTTCTTTATCTCTCTATTCTCACCCCCTCCCCCTCCCCCCTCCCCCTCCCCCTCCCCCTCCCCCTCCCCCTCCCCCTCCCCCTCCCCCTCCCCCTCCCCCTCCCCCTCCCCCTGCCCCTCCCCCTCCCCCTGCCCCTCCCCCCTGCCCCTCCCCCTGCCCCTCCCCCCTCCCCCTCCCCCTCCCCCTCCCCCTGCCCCTGCCCCTGCCCCTGCCCCTGCCCCTGCCCCTGCCCCTGCCCCCTCCCCCTGCCCCTGCCCCCTCCCCCTGCCCCTCCCCCTCCTCCACCCCCTCCCCTCTATGGTCAGTACCCCAGGCCTCCACCTCCTCCCCCTCTGGTCCATAACCCCTCCTCCCCCCCCCGCCTCCAGACCGCTGGACACAGGAAGCAAACCACAGCTGTGGCACGGAGCTTCTAAAATGGGCCAATCAATACCCCCATTCAGCCATCTTCACGTCTGATTGGCCCCTTCAGTACAACAGTCTGGCTGCCTGTCCTCAACAACCCAGTCAGGGGGCGGGGCCTTCACAATGTGCTCTGGGACGACTATACATGTCACCCTGCTGCCACGGAACTGCACAGCTCTGAACTGGTACTGCAACGCATCATAGGTCTGTAAAAGACACACACACACACACACAGTCAACACACACACACACACACACACACACACAGTAGTGCTGTCACTGTGACAGTGTCACAGCTTGTTCAACTTAGTAAGCATGTCTACTGTCTAGTCACAAGGCCTTGGGGACAGTGTGTTTGTGTGTGTCCGCATGTGTGTGTTAGCGTACGTGTGTGCGTCTGCAGTGTGTGTGTGTGATTCATGAAGAAGTAGGATTACTGAGGTCATCATGAATGAGCCCTTCTGACCGGAGGAACAGAAGCTTCGCTACTGAGGCTGGAGCTGGAATGCAGAAAAACAGAAGGTTCCAGAAATGCTAAAAAGGCTTGGGACAGCGAGAAAGAGAGAGAGAGAGAGAGAGAGAGAGAGAGAGAGAGAGAGAGAGAGAGAGAGAGAGAGAGAGAGAGAGAGAGAGAGGGACAGTAATCCTGAATAGAAGGTGTTGTTCCAGTCCTGGGCTTCTCTCTGCTCCTCCTTCCTGGTCCAGGCTGGGTTTCTGTCCTCCATGACAGCAGCTACTGGACAAGAACCCAACGCTGTGGAACCCTGTTCTCTCTCTGGGACAGAACGCTCCCCCCTCCACACAGCCAATCAGAACCTGTGTTCCAGGTTTGTCTCCTCTGGGATGTGTCAGCCTTCTTACTCTCTGCATCTCATCCTGAAGGACAAAGTTGTCACACACACATTCACACACACACTCACTCTCACACACACACTCACACACACTCTCACACACACGTAGGTCACTGACAGCCTCCTTGTGTACAAACTGATCTGAGTCTGGGTCGATGTGAGCCTGACAGAGCATTCTGCTGAAGGAGAGGAAGGAGGAGGAGGAGAGGAGGAGGAGGAGAGGTAGAAGAGAGAGGAGGAGGAGAGGGGGGAGGAGAGGGGGAAGAGGAGTGGAGAGAGGAGAGGAAGGAGAGAGGGGGAAGAGGGGAGGGGGTGGAGGAAAGAGGAGGAGGAGGAGGAGGAAGAGAGGAGAGAGAGGGAGGAGAAGGGGAGGAGGAGAGGAGACAGGGGGAAGAGGAGGGGAGGAGAGGAGAGGAGAGAGGGGGAGGAGAGGGGGAGGAGGAGAGGAGAGAGAAGAGGAGGAGAGAGGGGGAGGAAGAAAGGGGAGGAGAGAAGGGGAGGAGGAAGAGAGGAGAAAGGGGGAGGAGAGGGAGGGAGGAGGAGAGGAGAAGAGGAGAGAGGGGGAAGAGGGGAGGGGGAGGAGGAGAGAGGGGAAGGAGGAGAAAGAGAGGAGAGAGGGGGAGGAGAGGGGGGAGGAGGAGGAAGAGAGGAGAGAGGAGAGGAGGAGAGAGGGGAGGAGGAGAGGAGATAGGAGAGGAGGAGAGAGGAGGAGGAGAGGGGGAGGAGAAGGGGAGGAGGAGAGGGGGAGGAGGAGGAAGACAGGAGAGAGGGGGAGAAGAGAGGGGGAGGAGGAGAGGAGAGAGGGGGAAGAGGAAGGGAGAAGAGGAACGGAAGAGAGACGGGGGAGGAGGAGAGGAGAGAGGAGAGGAGGAGAGAGGGGAGGAGGAGAGGAGAGAGGAGAGGAGGAGAGAGGAGGAGGAGAGGGGGAGGAGAGAGGGGAAGAGAGGAGGAGAGAGGGGGAGGAGAGGAGGAGAGAGGAGAGGGGGAAGGATGGATCAAACACTGCTGAAGTTGCCTGGGACAATTGGTCCAGCTGACACAGCAGCTGGTCCTAGCCAGTGTGTGTGGTAGAGTGTGTGTGAGAGTGTTTGTGTGTGAGAGAGAGGGTGTGTGTGTAAATACTTTAGTGCTCATTATCAGGGTCACTGATGAGTCTCTCTCTCTCCCTCCCTCTCTCTCTCTCTCTCTCTCTCTCTCTCTCTCTCTCTCTCTCTCTCTCTCTCCCCCCACCCCTCTCTCTCTCTCTCTTTCTCTCCCCCCCCCCTCTCTCTCTCTCTTTCTCTCTCTCTCTTTTTCAGTTTAATCAAATTTTTGGTCACAGTGGGCCCCTTGGCCCAGCCACATTGGTAACAGCCTCCCTGCCCCCACCCAGCCCCCCACCAAGCCCCTTCATACCCTGCCCCCACCCTGCCCCCACCCCGCCCCCCACCCAGCTCCCCACCCAGCCCCCCACCCAGACAGACAGCCTGCCTGGGACCCAGAGCTCAGCACATCAACCCCCAGTCCCAAGCTCCCAGTCCAGGGATCCGATCAGAGAGAAGCCCCCTTGCTTCCCCTGGGAACCTGCCTACCGCCACCCCAGAAAACACACACACAAAAACACACACACACACACACACACACTCAGTCTGATAATAGTGTGCAAGGGCATGGAGAGAACACACTTGAGCTACAACACAGTTGCAGATGGAGCAAGAATTGGATGGAGAAAGCCTTTTCCTCCAGATTGAGCTACAAATCACACAGCACGGCCCAGATAGATTTCAGATACACATCAAGCAGAGGGGGAAACTAGCTAGCAAGCTAACAGTTGTACCTCAGGGGGTCACAGCTAGCCTCTGCTTAAACAGTTAGCACAGCAGGGAGATCCAGGGTCCTTAGCTACATACAGCTAGCTAGGCTAACAGCCTCTCCTACAGCACAGCAGGCACATGTAAGGCTCCAGTCATCCATGACCCACCCTCAAAACCTGTACAGTGACTTCCATCAGAGAACCTGCAGTGCACACGCGTGTGGGTGTGGGTGTGTTTGTGTGTACACTGAATCTGCTAATTGAGCCTATAGCTGCAGGGTTTAGCCAACAAACAAAGCCTGAGAGCAAATGAATACCCCCTCAAGCTCCTACCCTGCCACACACACACACACACACACAGCTGCAACGCTAGGCTTTCTATCACACCACATCCTGTGTTGTACTGTAGCTAAGGTCCTCATTTCAAAGTGTTCCTTCCCTTTGTTAGATGTTTGCATCTGTGTGTGTGTGACTGTGTGTGTGTGTGTGTGTGTGTCTGTGTGTGTGTGTGTGTGGAGGGGCGATATTAGGAAGCGATCCCGTGTTTCTGTGGTTCTAATGACAGGCTGAGCCTGAGAAGCAGTATCACTCTACAGTCTATCAGCTTCTCACTGCCCAACGCCCCGCATCTGCAGATGTGTGTGTCGCCCACACACACATTCACACACATGCAAACACCCTGTCTGGTACTGGAGGCGATGGTGCAGAAACCTGTGTGTGTGTGTATGTGTGTGTCGGGAGAGCAATGAGCCCACGTACCTCCTTAGACAATCCAGAGTCGAGCGGCTAGATAGAGTCCAAACCAGAACGATTCTTCTCCTTCACATGGCACAGACTGAATGAGGGAAAACCTCTTCCTGCTTCCCCCTCTCTCTCGCTCTCTCTTTATCTCTCTCTCCCTCTCTCTCTCGCTCTCTTTCTGTCGTTCAGACACCCCGGCAGGTTCGGACTCGCACTGAACTGCTGTCTGGCTGCCGTCGCTGCAGCCTTCTTCCCTCCCTCCCTCCCTCCCTCCCACCCTCCCTCCCTCCCTCCCTCCCTCCCTCCCTCCCTCCCTCCCTCCCTCCCTCCCTCCCTCCCTCCCTCCCTCCCTCCCTCCCTCCCTCCCTCCCTCCCTCCCTCCCTCCCTCCCTCCCTCCCTCCCTCCCTCCCTCCCTCCCTCTCTCACGTCCACGAGCTCCCTTTCACCCAGTCTCTTGAGTTCTGTTTCTCTGTCACCACTACAACACCTTCCTCCTCGCTCTCTCCTTCTCTCCCTCTCTGTCCGTGTGCGTTTCCAGGACGCTGCACGTGAAAATATTCACATTCCAGCGGAGACGAAGGGAGCTCTTCCAAGCCTGCCTGCAGCCCCACACTGAAGCCCCCTCGGTGTGTGTGGGTGTGTGTGTGTGTGTGGGTGGGTATGTGTGTGTGTGTCGCATGGACAATCACTCCTTTTGTGTTGGAGAAGGGGACGGCCAGAGAGCGGGGAGGGGCCCAATCCCTGTCGTCTTCAACCACTGATAGGTACTGACCCCCCGCACAAGACAGAGAGGGGGGAAAGACTGAGAGGAGGGGGAGAGAGGGAGATGGCGGGAGAGAGACGGACAGAGAGAGAAAGAGGGGGGAGGAAGAAACAGAGAAAGAGAGGGGGGGGGGAGAGAGAGGGTGGGTGGGATGTTTGGGAGGGAGAGAAACAGAGAGAGAGAGAGAGAGAGAGAGAGAGAGAGAGAGAGAGAGAGAGAGAGAGAGAGAGAGAGAGAGAGAGAGAGAGAGGGAATGCGGGAAGGAAGGAGGGAGGGAGGGAGGAAGGGGAGGCAAGGGGGGGCAGGGGTGGGAGATTCTAGAGGAGTGTGGGGAAGAGGGGTGTTAGAGGAGCTAGATGAAATGACAGTGACAAAAAGATGAAGAGAGGAAGACAAGAGGACGGGTAGAGAGAGAGAGGGGTTAGGGTGGGGTGTGGAGGAGGAGAGAGGGGTTAGGGTGGGGTGTGGAGGAGGAGAGAGGGGTTAGGGTGGGGTGTGGAGGAGGAGATAGGGGTTAGGGTGGGGTGTGGAGGAGGAGATAGGGGTTAGGGTGGGGTGTGGAGGAGGAGAGAGGGGTTAGGGTGGGGTGTGGAGGAGGAGAGAGGGGTTAGGGTGGGGTGTGGAGGAGGTTGAAGACCAGACCCGGTAGTCACAATGCAAAACCAAGAGTCAACTGCGGCTTGTGTGGAGAGAGTATTATTGACATCATGCGTTTTTAAATCACATGTGTGTGAGTCATTAAACATGCAGTGGAGTGTGTGTTCACGACATAGACGGAGGGGGGAGAGCAGATGACATTATCCTACCACCTACTCCATTCCCATGGCGATAAGAGCTTTGTTACAGCCGGGAAGCATGGAGAGGTCTGATTGGCTGACCAGAGGGACAGGGAAGTGAGGGGTCGGGGGGGTCGGGGGGGGTGAGGGGGTGTAAGTCCCTGAGATGTAGTCACACCGTCTGAGAAAAAGACCCACAGCACGAACAGGAAGTGTTAGGGGTGTGATTGACACCCAGTTACAAAATGTAGGACAAGTGGCTATGTGTATTTACACATATAATGCGTGCATAGCCACCCACACACACACACACACACACACACGTCCTCACAAACACACACACATCTCTGGGTTTGTGGGACAAAGTGGCATATCTGCCCTTGGTTTTGATCATCTCTGCTCTAACTCAGCATGGCAGCTTAAATACTCCTGACCTCCTTATTCCTAGCCCTTCTCTCCTTTCTTCTCTCCTATCCTCTCTCTCTCCTTCTCACCTCCCCCCTCTCCTCTCTCCTCTCCCCTTCTCTCTTCTCTCCTATCCTCTCTCTCCCCTTCTCCCCTCCCCCCTCTCCTCTCTTCACCTCCCCTCCTCTTTTCTTCTCTTCTTGTTTTCATGAAGCTGGGCTTCTATTGTTGTCCCCAGTGGTGTGGTTTCCAGAGGGACAGTCAGAGCTGGATATCACCACCCCAGATTCCCAGCTCTCAACCCAGCCAGCCAGGTCTCAACCCAGCCAGCCAGGTCTCAACCCAGCCAGCCAGGTCTCAACCCAGCCAGCCAGGTCTCAACCCAGCCAGCCAGCCGACCAGCAGCAGACCTGGGAACATTGTAACAGCCAGGGGGCCCTGAACCCTGGTGAGCCACAACCAGACCCAGACCTCACCAACACCAGGGCCATACAACTGCAGCTCTGTGTGAGTTCCGCTGCGTGTGGTTGTGTCTGTAAGTGTGTGTGCATGCACAGTGACGTGTGTGCACATAAACCAGACCTAACCCTAGAGAAAATTCTCCAACGTTCTTAATTACTTCCGGAGCCGATAGTGTTTGAAGGTCCCCACGGTTACTGCTGGGGCCACTGAGTCACACACACACACACACACACACACACACACACACAGAGAGAGAGACATAAGGACAGGGGTATCAGAGAGAAAGTCGAGCAGGGGCTCTCTGCTCCTGACTGACTGAAAGAACAAGGAACAACCACACCCAACCATATATCCCAAAAAGTCTCATTTCAGTTGACAAATGAATCAATTAGGCAACAAATTAACTGGAAAACACAGAAGCTCAATGGAGAATTCATTTAATGCCGCAATGAAAATTGAAACTGTAAATCATAAATCCTGTTAATCAGCGCCCTTCGAAAGCTTCATCACTTAAAATGACAGACAGATGAAAGTCAAGCCGATGGATGTGGTGAGAATATGAGCCGCCTGCAGCCTCTGCTGCGGCTTGAGTAAACACAGTCATTCATTAGAGTTATGGCAGCGTTTCGTCTCCACAGCGACATTTGACGGCAGTATAGAATTCAGACAGAGAGTAATTGGACTGTTTTAGTAATCCAACACACACACACACTAAGACATGCAAGCCTGCGTAAACACATTTAGCATACATGGACTTTGGAATGCCAAGCCAGTCAGCTCTTGGTTGGTTCAAAGCTGCTCATAAACTATTAATGAATAAAACACGTCTTTAACGTTCCCACTTTGTGTACGACAGCTGTGTCACACACACACACATTCACAGACTCTCTGTCTCACACACTGCGTTTCGGTTTCTTTCTCACACAAACACTTACACTACTGCAACGGGGAGGTCATGTGACCAGACA
>NC_140374.1:2687500-2690000 GCF_054491055.1 Hypomesus nipponensis
CATGCACCCTACGCTCCAAAACATCTCACAGACAAACCATGACTCTCCCTCTACCACTCACTCACTCACTCACACACTCACACACTCACTCACTCATTCACTCACCCACCCAAATGGGTAATGGGCCATCTGGGATGTTGCCAAGGGGACAAGGAGGCTGGATGAGGGGCCAGGAAGAGGGGCTGATTCCCAGGAAGAGGGGCTGATTCCCAGGGTTCAAAACAACAACACTGTCTTTCACTTTCCCAGGCTGGCAGCTACACATAGTCTTCTGCCCACCCCCCTCTCTCTCTCTCTCTCTCCCTCTCCTCTCTCTCTCTCTCTCTCTCTCTCTCTCTCTCTCTCTCTCTCTCTCTCTCTCTCTCTCTCTCTCTCTCTCTCTCTCTCTCTCTCTCTCTCCTCCCTCTCTTTCTCTCTCCTCTCTCTCTCTCTCTCTCTCTCTCTCTCTCTCTCTCTCTCTCTCTCTCACTCTCTCTCTCACTCTCTCTCTCTGTCTCTCTCTCTCTCTCTCTCTCTCTCTCTCTCTCTCTCTCTCTCTCTCTCTCCTCTCTCTCTCTCTCTCTCTCTCTCTCTCTCTCTCTCTCTCTCTCTCTCTCTCTCTCTCTCTCTCTCTCTCTCTCTCTCTCTCTCTCTCTCTCTCTCTCTCTCTCTCTCTCTCTCACACACACACTCTCTTTCACACACTCTCTCTCACTCTCTCTCTCTCACTCTCTCTCTCACTCTCTCTCTCTGTCTCTCTCTCTCTCTCTCTCTGTCTCTCTCTCTCTCTCTCTCTCTCTCACACACACACTCTCTCTCTCACTCTCTCTCACACATTCTGTCTTTAACATACTCTCACACACTCTCCCAAACTCTCTCACATGCACACGGCTAAACTAAAGTACAACCATGACAGTTTGTCTGACACTTTCTACACACCGGCATTCTCATTGTTGCCCGTTGCATGTGGTTTACTTCCACTACATTTAGTTATTTACATCTGTTACTTCTCTCCTCAGATAGCAGCAGTAGTTACTGAACCGAACACAGTCAACTGGGGAGGCCTGGGTTACTGGTCTCCTCGGTCTCTTTCCCCCAGCTCTCAGGGTAATTCAGTCATGTTTGCAGGGTCTGTCACTTCTAAAACCATATGGTCAGAGTGCAGCATAACAGCAGATGAGTGGAAAATCAACCGGCCATCTGATGTCTGGGAAAGCTGCCAGAAATACCAGAGAAGGGCCCTGTTTGCTGCTAGAGGAACAAGATTAACTGAAATGTCACTTAATCTCAGAAAACAGAGGAGGGGTGAGGACCGGAGCAGAGGGGTGGATGGAGAGAGGGATGAGAGGACATTAAAAGAGTCAAAGGTAGAAGGGAACACAGGAGGTAGAAGACAGATCCCCTCAGAT
Organism: Hypomesus nipponensis; assembly: GCF_054491055.1. NCBI lineage: Eukaryota > Metazoa > Chordata > Actinopteri > Osmeriformes > Osmeridae > Hypomesus > Hypomesus nipponensis. The sequence goes on from NC_140374.1 coordinate 2,688,889, forward strand.
CTTTAAACCGTCTCAAAAACAGACCGCAAACATATTTCTTTACCTGTCCATCTCCAAAACCAATACTTCCGTCGACGGTTCATTTCCCCAAAACCAAATATATCCAAAGTCAACAGCTTATCTTTTAGTCAAAACCAATATTTCAGTCCTGCCGGCTGAGTATCCAGCCACCAAGCACTGGTCTCTCCTCCACGCCCTCACCTACCCGAGCAGCAGGACTGCGGCCGGTACCTCCGGTAGCCGCTAGCTAGGAAGTCCATGTCCAGGTTGTCGCTAGCGGTAAGGGAGATGTTGTGTCAGGGTAAGATCCGGTATAGGTAGAGACAGAGAACGAGGGAGGGAGGGAGAGAAAGACGGAGTCTGAAATGGGCAAAAGTGCACATCTACTGAGGCAACACACTTCCTGCACATGAATGGTGGCCGAAAATACACCTCTCTCTCTCTCTCGCCTACCTCACTTCCTCTTTTCTTTCCAGAGGCAGTTAAACAATGAGGCTGGGGTTGGGCTGGGGGCTGACCGAGAGAGAGAGTGAGAGTGAGAGAGAGAGAGAGAGAGAGAGAGAGAGAGAGAGAGAGAGAGAGAGAGAGAGAGAGAGAGAGGAGGGGGGACCAGAACCATGCACAGTCTGTCACAGCTGGGTTTGATACCCATGACTCGGCCCAGGTCTGTGGTTCTGACTCAGCCCAGGTCTGTGGTTCTGACTCGACCCAGGTCTGTGGTTCTGACTCAATGAGATAAGCTGCCATTGTATCAGGGGATCTGAAGTCCTCTGGAAAATAACAAACACATTATAATGTAGATCTTAACTTGAATAACAGCATGCTTGAGCAACCATCCGGCTCAATAACAAACGCACCCCCACCACGGCCGGATGTGTGTCATTACACTTCTCTCTCTTTACCCAATACATTTTTATACAAACAGACTGGGATCAGTCACCTCTCTCCTTCACGCTTTCCTCTCTCTCTCCTCTATTCTTCTCTCTCCTTCCTCTCTCTCATCTCTCCTTCCTCTCTCTCATCTCTCCTTCCTCTCTCTCATCTCTCCTTCCTCTCTCTCATCTCTCCTTCCTCTCTCTCATCTCTCCTTCCTCTCTCTCATCTCTCCTTCC
>NC_140374.1:2695000-2700000 GCF_054491055.1 Hypomesus nipponensis
ATTATAGTTAGTTAATAGGTAATAAGGCCCTTATAAGTTGGGTTTGTGGGTTATAATAAGATTAAATTACCTTTACTTAATATCTTATATGATGCTTGTTATTGTTAATGTGTTGATAAGACTTATTAACTATGGCCTTACAACCTATTAACTAACGCTTGGTGCAAGCACCTGGATCTAAAGTGTTACCTGAGACAGGTAAAGAAGCACACACCTGTAGAGGTAGTAATGCATTCATTCAACAGACACTTGAATGAATTAGAATCCATTACAATCCATGAACATATAACAAGGTTTGGCTAATCTGACTGGGATTAATGTGAGCAGGAAATCCTTGATCGGAGGTCAGTCACACAGTCAGACACAGAAGAGACTCTGTCCCATCCTGGCTGCGGCATCGCCCTGGAGCGACGTTCATGAGAAACATTTGGACTTGTTTTTTTGTTTTTTTTCTTAAAATAAATATTTCATGTTCCACTTATTTCATGCTTTAATTGACAGATTTGAAGTGAAGTGTGACAGGAACGGCAGGAAGAGAGAGAGAGAGAGAGAGAGAGAGAGAGAGAGAGAGAGAGAGAGAGAGAGAGAGAGAGAGAGATAGAGAGAGAGAGAGAGAGAGAGAGAGAGAGAGAGAGAGAGAGAGAGACGGACTGTGTGTCTGTGCTCACTTGGGCAAGGTTGTAAATTGAGAGGAAGACATGCAGCAAAGGGCCCAGGCTGGATTTGGACCCGGGCCTCTGCGGCAAGGCCTCGGCCTATACGCACACCCTTGGATCTCAGAATTCTGCTGTATTCCTTGTTTAAACAAGCAGCTGGATATCTATAAAAGGACTGCACCCCACACACTTTCAGTACCTTATAATGCAAACCAACACTGTTCCATACACAGGGACCTCTATTCAACATCCACAGAAGGAACAACTGTCAACAAACAAACAACTCTGTAACAGTTAAGAGAGAGGAGAGGAGGAGGGGGACAAGGGGAATAACAACATCATGAAATGATCAAAACAAAACGTTCTGATGTGATGATTGCCATACATATTTGTAATATCCACGAGACATGTAATCCTACCCCCCTTCTAATACATGACCAATAAACAATGCTAGAGCTCTTCCACATACAAAACATTCCTGGAGAAAAATACTGCCTAGAGACCTGAAGGTGATTAGAACAAGTTAGAGCTTGTCTGCATGCTGCAACTTCAACTTGCTGCAGCTTTTCCCGTCAGCCAGCCAAGTCCGACATTGGCATACTGAGTAAACAATTGTAAGTGCGCTGGTATGGCTTTTCCAGCTTGTTACAGAGGCTAAAGACTCTCTGACAGCACCTCCACGTCTACCCACGGACATGGAAAGTCGGGCGTTAAAAGTAATACAATGCCATAAAATAGCATTTGTTTAGACAAACCGACGTGCTGTTATATAATCTCCATTTAATCTCATACTGCAGTGTAAAGGCAGTAAAATCCCCTCTTTAATAAAGGTTGACATTTGGATCTCCCTTGAGGACAAATCAGGTACGTACTTTAGGAAATTAATTATGCTGGCCAGGCGAGATCCCCTCTAACCGCTCAATGAGCAAACCGCTCCAGATACCTACCTGAACATTCCTCATCTTCCATGTCGGAGTCGTCAAACGTTTGGGGTTTCCTCCGAAAAGCCACTCGTCTGAAGCCTTCCATTCCCTTGTCCCCGTGCGGTGGAAGTTCCAACATCGGAAAAATCCGGAGAGCAGAAGCTCAACCGCGGTTTATTGTGAAAACACTGATGAAGACCTTAACATTACAGTGCAGCATGTCACAGTCGGTTCGTAACATAAAGCGTGGCTCACTACTACGCCCGGCTCTTAACATAAATCGTGGTTTACTGTTCAAAAGTATTTCCAAGAAATGTGATCAAACCACGTATGCGTCTGATCAATAGATCAAAGTCAGTTCTCTGATGTGCGCTCAAACTTAAAGCTAAACTGTGGTGCGCGGTGTGCGGTGTGCGCTTTCTAGGTCATCATCATCGGCTTATCTCAGTATGCCAGAATCACCTTGTGCAGGACAGTGCTAACTCCGCCCCGTTCTCTCTGTGCTGACTCGCATTGTTACCTCTTCACAGACTGGTGAAAAGCACCATAGATCTATGAAAAGCACTACCAAATCTCCCGTTAGGGCCGGAAACATCACTGCCTAATAGGAATGATCGTATCAGCGCAAACTAGTGGCAATGAAGTAGCAGGTTGTGCATGGTAACTCTAACCTCTTTGACTGTTATCTGTTAGTCATGCAACACACTAGGAGCCATAGTGAACAAGGAAATAGTTGACAGGATAATTGCCATTTCTATAAGTTAATAGTTGATGCTCAATAATTGAGTTTCTGATGATGGAATGACACGTCATGTACAAATAAAGAATAAGCACTCACACGACCACAAACGCACAAGTCCAAGGACAATTGTTTTAATTTTCTATTGAAACAAGTTGAACACTGTTTTAAATAGAGTAAGAATCATTAACTATAGAACCCAATGAAATATTGCGGTAATCTTTTAAATCTTTTTCTTATTTTTGTTTCTTTAATTTCTGTCTCTGCATGGTTTACTGATATTGTGCAAAATAACCCAGAGAGAAACCAAAACTCATTGGCCACTTTTGATCGTCGGTTAAAAACTACAATGAAATTATGATGCTTAAAATAACTTACTATCCTGCTGTTCCAAAATGTGGTTTACAGGAGAAACAATCCCAGAAACATACAGTCGACAAAGACAGCAATCCAACAACTTAAAACAGGCATTAATCAACATGCCAAACACTAATTCCCACCTACAACAAACACCCACTAACACTGGGAAAAGAATGCCCAACAGTGTGTTTTTAAATGAATTTCATTGCGTATCATCTCACAGGAAGACACAGAGGTAACCAGAGCAGGTTATTTTGTGTATTCAAACACCTTTTTTTCTTAAATAAAGGTGTCTCATCCAGGCATGTCCAATGGATCCCAGGTGTGACTGGATTCCTCCGGTGTTGGGTCAGAGAGTAAGATGAGCATCATGTAACTCAAACACAACAAAGGCAGGATCAACCTGAACACTCTCTCCTCATCTTGGATCAATTCATGTGAGGCTGTTTGAACAGATGACCTATTGTAACAGTATTGACAGAACACACAGAGAAGAATCCAGGAAGCCTCTCCAGATCACTTCCTGTGGCCAGTCAGCTGGTTGCCATGGTATCAGAAACAGTCGAGAGGCCACAGTCCACATTGACTGGTACGTTTGCTTTGAATCGTAGTACTGCATCAGGTGTATTGTGCTTGAAAATAAGGATACTTAGAAGATGGAGGTCACCACTGCAATTACTGTGGAACCCAATGATGTAAAACAGTACTGTAAGATGACACAATATCATAAGATTTGAGCTAGCTTTGTTAGACGGTTTGCCCTATCTGGGGGAGGGGGTGTCCTCTGTTGAATATGATGAGGATGGTAAAGGGTGGTCAAGAATCTACATGGGATAATATTATATATTATTCCAGGTAATATATATGATATAGCTATGCTCTGCTCTGGCCTAGTTAGCTCATTCCAAGGTCAAGTCAACCGGTTCCCCAGTCCCCCGGTTCATCCAGACAGGAGCAAGTCTCCGTGAGATCGTCTCTGGGCCAGGTATGGTTCTAGTCCCAGACAATGTTCTTCTTCCTCTTTGTTTTCAAATCCACCTCAGTCTGTATTTGCTGCCTCGTGTCAGTCCTCCAAACCCCCGATCATCTCATTATGTCTCCAACGATTTGTTTCCCATCTAAGTGTTAGATCTCTCTCTCTCTCTCTCTCTCTCTCTCTCTCTCTCTCTCTCTCTCTCTCTCTCACTCTCTCTCTCTCTCTCTCTCTCTCTCTCTCTCTCTCTCTCTCTCTCTCTCTCTCTCTCTCTCTCTCTCTCTCTCTCTCTCTCTCTCTCTCTCTCTCTCTCTCTCTCTCTCTCTCTCTCTCTCTCTCTCTCTCTCTCTCTCTCTCTCAGTCTCGTTCATCTCATCCTACTTTTTCTTGACTTTCCCTTGTTTTTGTCTCTCCAGAGAGCTGGACTACTGGACAAACACAACCATCTCAGACACTGCAGTAGAAAACAACTTAAGTAAAAAATATAGTATATATGTGTATGTCTTGCAAAACAATCTGTATAAAAAGAACAAGCGATTCAAGAGAAGAGTCATTAGGTGGTAGTTTGGTCGTCCACCGCACTACAAGCAAGCATGGCTGGCAACACTGTATAGCTTAACCATTATTTTCTCCTAAACACTGCTAATGAATTTTCACATTTTTCAACAAGTCATGTAGAGGATACAGAACTGGGTACTGTAATGTACTTTAACATGTCATCTTACTACACCGTTTCATGTCAAATGTTAGGCAAGTTTGAAACCATTTCACTTCACCAGAAGGAAAACGGATTATACTTATCCCTAAAATAAAAATATTTTTGGTCAACAGTTTTTTTTTCTCTCTCTTTCGGCAGCTATCAAGGTGAACATTATTATAGCTAATCATCAATGAATAAGAATCTGTTCTTGTAATTCAAGTTGAACACCACAGCAATGATATACAGCTTGTCAAGTTCATTTCAAAGAAAGACCAACAAACATTCAAATGATCCACTTATCAATTTGGCATAATAAATACAAAAACATAAGGCAAACCCATAAATAAATAAATAAATAAATAAATAAATTAGTAAGTAAATAGATAATAATTAGATAGTAAAAATTGATACAGAACATGAATTATTCCCTCTACATTTCCAATCCTATCAACTTCCTCTGTCCACTCGCCGCTCAACAGGATGTGATGTAATTCCCGTCCAGCCAATGAGCAGCAGTGTGTCTGGAACTGGCAACCCTGCCAACCAGGAATGACAGCATTGGGTGTGAGGGGGTGGGACCTTGCTGATGAACGATCACAGAGAAACAGGCAACTGGGCCGGGGGGTTGCCAGGTTCTGGGAGCTAGAAC